>NW_003303722.1:939276-1041821 GCF_000142945.1 Phytophthora infestans T30-4 | reverse complement strand
TCGGAATTACATGAACATGAAAGCACTAGGGAAATTGCCAACTTGCGTGTACAAATGTGATTTTTACGAAGAGAAAGAGATGAGGATTACGTGTAGCTAATCCTTTGGTCACCAAAGTTCAATGCTAGCCCAGTAGCTGACTTATCAAGGAAATATGTCTTTTTGCATGCCTAAATCTGTGTGAAATGAAGATTCATGAAGGTGTCCGTGCGCTACTGTATACTACTACTAGTAAGTACCGATGTGCTGGCTTAAAATAGTAGAAACTACTAAACAGAAGACAGCATGCGCGTACTACAAACCGGTTCATTATGCTAAGAGTGTACTCTAGAGTGCCAATTTACGAATGGAAATAAGGATGTAGTCAGCAGCCTGTGTTGTATTAATCTACGAACGTAAGATCTACTACCACGAACTGGAAGGCCGCGCATCACACTTGAGGCGGGGCCGTGTCACACCCTGTTAGCTCACAGAAAATCCCGAGCTAGCATAAAATATGTCAGTGGGTATACTTCTGCGCTTTGCCAGTAGGAACTGAGCTAGCCGCGTTTCAGTAATTCCTCATAGTTGTTTTTCCGTAGGTTGTCCACGAAGTCAGTGTGTGTTTGTTCCTTGGTTTTTTGTGTCGTAGTTTTTCCTGCTCCTTTACTGGCATTCAATCTCTTAACAACCTCCCTGAGCCTCCCAAAAAAGCCTCTTTCTTCATCGGCCTCGTATTTGTCATTGCCGACACGCCGTAGCTGTCTTTCTCCATTCGGGTGGCCGCGAACAACTGTATTAGGCGAGATAGCAGTTTTCTTGGTCATTTCGGTGATCTCCGTGGTGGCTTGAAGCGCAGTCCCGCTGGAGTAGAGAGTGGTCGCGAATACCATTGCGAGTATGTAAGTGAGGCGCATGTTTGCTGGTCGCTTTTTGAAGGGCTACACGGGGCTTGAGAGTTTATCCACCAATGCGAACACTTGTGAACGTCGAAGCGAATCGAGGAATGTGATCTTCAGCCTGGACGTTGCTGGATTGCAATTTGCAATGCGAAGTAACGATGCCAGATTACAGCTGTGATCTGGTGTTGGCGAGCAGGAAAAAAATAAAATAAACAACAGAGCTGTTGTATTTCGATGGGCTGTTTATTTCAAAGAATAGGGTGTTCATGTACATGTGCCTGGAGAGCTTATGAGCAGAATTATTTTCTAGCTCTGTTTTCAATTCATTTGCAGATGTATCGAAGTAGGGACGCTTGTAACCAAAGCGACGGTAAATCAACTGCACTATGAATAGTACACTATACAACAGTGCTGTAAGAGTCTGTTTTACTGGAAGACGATTAACAGAGAATTTTAAGATACAGTATATCAAAAGTTGCCCGTATAGATGTGGCGTGGTATTGTATTGTCGATCGTCATTGTTACCTTGTGTCGGAACTCGTGGCCCCATAGCGTCGGGAATCACTGTTTTAAACAGTCTGTTTAGCTATCTTAAGCGATATCGTGGCATTAGCAGCAGGTTGAATTTCATCTTGCATGGCATTACTACCATGTACATGTATGTATTGCGTTTTCATGTGATTGACTTGTGACTATACACCTACAGATATCGCAATCATTGGCGCAGAATACCGTACTTGTAAAGAAAAAAGAATCTAGCATGTGATTACCTTACTACAGAAAGCGCAATTATGTTGGGCAGAATAAAGCCGGAATCCCGGGAGATCGGTAAAGAGCATCTCCGCCGGTGTTGATTTGTGATACATAGAACAATAAGGGCTGACTGCACATTTTTAGTCGTTCCTATTTTAGTGTGTTTAAGAAAAATCACTTTGTTACCGTAAAATTGGCCCCAGTGCGATTTGGTCAAAGTCAAGTCAAATATAAAACGTCGTCAAGGTTTTTTCAATAAACCTCTTTAATGACATCAGTCCAAAACAGGCGGCAGATCTCTGGAAGATGTACCACCCATAACATTGGGAGCGTCGCACTGGGGCCCAAGCCTCGGACGAACACAGTGGGAGCACTGCTCTCGAAACGAGCACAGGGTATAAAAAACCTCACGAACACTGTTCGTGAGGTTTTAAAGCCTCATTCTGTAAATCGGTTTATGGGGGTGAACACGCGTCTTTGTTGGCGTGTCCGCACCCTGTATTCTCTCTCTGAGCTTCTGAGTGGTAGAAATAGACTTTTTCGTGATAGGTCAATACTCAGTTGAAATATAACCGGTGCTATCTTGTAGCGTGATGGCCCTGACTCGAGCCCAAGCTGCTGCGGCTGCTGCTGCGGCTGCATCAGGTCAAGTGAATGAGGTGACAGACGCCGAAACTGCGATGGTGGAGCACGTGGGGACAGACCTGACATCTTCATCGGCTCTACCGCTCGCTCCCAGCGTTGCTGATCATCTGGCAAGTCTCGCCCAGCACTTTATAGCTCAAACACAGACCCTTGCTGCTGAGCACGTGGCATTGCAGCAGCAGCAACAAGGGCACAGTCACGCCCAAAATGCAGCATTGGTGGCGATGCAGGTCTCGACAGAGGCCAATTTGAGGCAGCTCACTGATCAACAACGCGCAATTGTCGAAAGACTAGGTGAAGCTCTGACAGCAACGCAATCAAATCTCCAAGATCAGCTCCATCATCTACAAACGGCTCAAGACGAGCGAGGAGGACAAATAGAGCAGTTCGTGAATAACAGAGTTGCTCACGCACTGCAAGAAGTACAGAAGGAATCACAGAGAGAAGCTTCGTCTCAGATCCAGGGAGTACACAAAATGCTTGAAGAGATCGAAGCCAAAGTTCACAGTGGCCTTGAGAACCTATCGCAGTACGTTCAGCAGATCGTTGAAGACAAAGTTACAGCATCTCGCCTTAGTGATGCCCCCGACGACCTATCGCAGTACGTTCAACAGCTCGTTGAAGACAAAGTTACAGCATCTCGCCTCAGTGATGCCCCCGACGACGGGACAATACTTCTCATACAGAAAGAAGTAGAGGCGGCTACCTCGAGCATTGCGTCTTCCATAAAGACATCGCTGCAGCTGGATCTCCAGACAGTGTGCGACACTATACGGCAAGAATTACTGGTGCGCGTCGACAGTGCTGAGGAGCCACGCCGTGAAGCTTTAAGGGCCCTGGTCATGGAAATAACAACCGATGCGGAGCGCCGATTGGAGGCTCGGATGCAGCGAGCTCTTACAAACACGCAATCTGAATTGAATCTGCAAGTTCAGCGCCAAGCGGACGCGACATCGGCACTGTGTGAGCAAGTTCGAAAACTAAGTGTTCGGTCAAAGCGACAAGTCCAACAAAACGACGAAAGTGTCCTGGAAAGTACTATTGCAGATCTTGTTCAAAAAGCAGTCGACCAGCGCATTAAAGCTCAACAAGATAATGAGCTCTGTCGATCTGATGCCAACTATCGTCTTCAACAAGAATTACATACGCAGCTCCAAGACTCTCGCAATAGTATTGATCGCAGTTTGCAGTCAGCCGCTGGCGAAATTCGAAGGAGCATTAGAGACGAAGTACGTGGTGCCGTGGTTGAGGGGACCAAACTGACAAAGGTTCCGGAAGCTAACCCGGGCTGCAAGGCTGATGAATTAGATGATGATATACCTGCTACTGACGAAGATTTCGAACTTGAGAAGAGGATGCAAGAAGCCTGGTGGAGATCGTACATGCAAAACATGTCGTCTGTACCAGCGGATTCGCCTACAACCATAGGCAGCGATGTACCTGACGTTGTGGAGGAAAAGGCACCGACGGCGTCGCCGGAGAGAGATCGCTTAAGCACGATTGAGAGGGAGACTAAGGAAACTTTACCGCCGCTGGCAGAACTACCGCAGTTGCAGGGGGGTCTCTTGCAGTCACCGCCGCCCCCTAATGTCGCGGTGCTACAGCGAATTGGATCAGATTCGCATGGCCAGCGGCTCTCTCGCCGCTCCTTGCACCAACAACTTCTGCTGTCGCAGCCACCGCAGCCTCCAAATGCCGGGATAGTGCAGAGAACGGATACACATTCCCAACGGCTATTACGCCGCTCCCAGCGCCAGTCACGAACACGAGAACTTGACCTCAGGGTTATTGTATCCGAGATTCAGCTCCAAGTCCAGGAGAGAGCGGAGCTGGCTGCACAGCGCTATCAGTCGCACCGTAGCTATGAAGAATGATGTTTTGGCTATACTGGAAGGTGTGCGAAAGCTAGGATGCAGAGAAAAAAGATGAAGAGGGGTTATATGCTACCAATACATGTTGCTGAAACAGATGCGTTAACACGTTGTATACACACGGAGAACGAACAAATTACGGATGCTCATATTTACAATGCAGATTTCTCTTCTGTTTCTTCTTCTTCTCCTAGTGTTGTGCTAGAAACGAAGTTGGCTAAAATATCACTCGTCAGGTCGTTCATTTCGTAATCCAGGTCCGAGTCCAATGGAAATACAAAGCTGGATGGTGTGTGTAAGTGATGTTGGCCCTTTGGAATTTCCTCACATTGAAGTAAGTCAACGAAATCGCGGTTCCTATTCAAAAATGAGCACATGTCGATGCTGTGATCAGCGAGAGTCGTGCGCTGCGTAGTTACCATGCTTCCCGAAACACCAAAGTCGCGTTCAATCTCACACGAAGAAGATGGAATTGCGTACAGCACTTTGACGGCTTTTGGAATTATTCGATAAGAACCTTGGTGCTCAAGTCTTTGCCAAAATTCGAGCACTGTTTCTCTAGGCGTGCTGTCACTTGAACGTTCAACATCAACATGATCTTCCATCCACCTGTCTAGTTCCTCTTCTGCGCGTCGATCACGATGGTTTGTAACTGGTCGCCTCGCTGGTCTAGACGCAAACTCCGCTTCTAACCTACTGACACGTGTCACCGGTGGGGCGAGAGGAATCTCAACGACGTCTGCGGGCTCAATGACCGCTGTGAATAGCTCCAGTAGCTTGCTTCGTATTTTTGCATTAACAGCATTTTTCTCTCAACAGCTTCTTTGCCGGATTTGCCATGCTGTCGACAAGACGAAATTATCACACGATCCAGACTCCTTTCAGTGTGTTTGTAGATGGGATGAAGCTTCAGTTGCATCTCCATAATGAACGCGCATTTTACAAACTTGGTATCGTTGTAGTATCTGCTGAAGAAACGTTGGTCTAGTGCTTCTCGCAGGAGAAGTCGTGTCTTAGCTGCAAGAGGCGTGAGGTCACTTGCAGCTATCCACCGAGGGTTTTCATCAGTCGACTTGTAGTGTGGTAGAGCATGATCAGGATTGAGATCTTCAATACGAGCTAAAAACAGTTTCACTAACACTTCAACCTGCACGGGGCGCTCAGCCTGACAAATTCGTTTTATCTCTCCAATTTGCTTCAGCACTGAGAGGACATGCTCTAAATCGTCATGGCGGTTCGCGAGTGGAAACTCCGGTGGACTTTTGCCTGCGCGAAGCGCTTGACGAGCTCGCTCTTCATACCACGCAGTGATGGCCGGCCATTTCAAAAGTATGCTCTCCAAAACGTTAGTCAGGCTCAAAAACCGAGACGTTGAGTATCCCACGAGTCGAGTCGAGGCCCCCTTCACCTTAGACTTACACAGCTCCTCAAACAAATTTCCCATTGTTGAGACGTGCTTAATTTGGAATATAGTTCTCGCAATTTTTGCTACAAAGTCTGCCATTGCAGGATTCTCGGCGGCGCTTGCTGCGCCATTCACACCACACGAAGCTTTTGTGGCCTCGTGAGCCATGTGAGCGAAGCACCACTCCCAGTTCAAGTTCAACTCCTTACACAGCATAGACTTGACGTCCCCTCCAGCGTCACTAGTAGCGCCATAGAAGTTGCGTACTTTCAAGCCAAAGTCCTCGAACATGTGCTCCAGCCAGGCTTTAAATGGTTTCATGATACCGCCGTCACGATCTCCGTATGCTGGGTTGAACTTCCTTGTACCCAATAGAACAGATTTAAACTGCCACTGTTTGTCCACGAGGTAGACTCTCAGCCCGAGGAACTTCTCTCCTGTCGTCTTGCACGTCCAAAAATCCGCGACCAGAGTAAAATTTGGATACGATTCTTTATTTTCCTCAAGAAAATTAATTACTTCGTTTCTCGTCGACGAATACAGCTCAGCAATCAGTTCCGCCACTCTCTTTGCATTAATCGTGGCTTTCATCTCGTCCTTCATCAGCAGCGCGTTCATAAGCCTCGTCTCTTCATATTCACCCAATCGAAACGGCAAGTTGTTGTTGATTATCTGTAGAGTCTGCAGAAGAAAGTGTAACCGGGTCGGATTTCTCGAGTATAGCACCGATGATTGCAAGTGCTCGATGTCGGCATCACGCTTGCGCTTGGTTGCAAGCGCCGACTCCGTTTTAGGGGAGCTTATTTTGTGAAGCCGCTGCAGGTGTTTGGACGCCATAGTAGTTTTCCCACCATGTAATTTGATCAAATTGCGCCCTGATGTCCGACAGCCCTCATCAGCTAAGCACGCCCAGGCAAGTACATTCTTCCCATTCTCCACATATTCGACGCGCACACCCCACTTGAAAATGAAGGAAGTCTCAGTAGGACGCGGCCGGACCACCCTAAACGGGCCGCGCGCTTCAAAGTTCTCCACTGCCTGTCGAACTGCGGCAGGGGGGTCGACCATAATTGCAGTAGCGAGCACGACGAGACTGTGCGGTTCTAAGCTTGCTGCAATGAACCGTAGCTTGACCTCACTCACGAGGATACAGTGTCTGGAGCAGTGCTAGACGTGGGCCACAGCGCGAATTGGAATGCAGCTCGTAATATTTCAGTGTCTTCAAAGATTCTGTCAATATCTACCAATCAAGTGCGCTAAGAACGAGCACGTGATTCTCACTTATTTCCGAGAGGATCTTTGGGGGTGGAAAAATCCAAAACTGCTCGTTGCTCTCGTACTTAGTCGGAAAGAACACAAACTTTGCGGTTTTCGTGTTCCCTCTGTTCGAAGGAGCATCATCTGATTCTTTTTTGGGTTCCCCTACCCCGTATTCGTCCGAGGCTTGCTGGGGCCTACGGTTATGGATGAATATCATCACTTATCGGACCTCACTAAGGCTTATTATCAGTTTTAATGGCCAATCATATATTTATTTGCTTTGGATAGCCAATCATATCCAAATAATGTGTCAGTCTTGGCCAATCAATCTGTCAAGGGTTAGGTTGGTCATCTAAACTCCACATCGGACGTATTAGGTCCGAGGGGCACGGAAAATATGTGTATCCCTTTACAAATATTATGATGTCGGCGTATCACACGCATATTTTCATTTTATCCGACCGGTGCAACCATATCGATACATGTACATGCGACTAAATTAGCGCTTTCTAAAAACGGTTAATCAGCTGCAATTTGTAGCAAGTAGTAAAGTCACCACTGGCAACACCAGCTCTACGGCGAGGGTTGACGGCAAAGTGGCGGATCGGCGTTATTTTATCAAGTAATTATTTTAATACGTACTACGTGTATTAATACATGTAACAGCCTCCGCGTATCAGTACCACCGCTAGTAGATACTACGTATTACGGAGCTGTACTTCAGTGCAGACTTCGTACAGGTACCAGTACATGAACATTTTGTTATTACCACAGTATTATCATGTACACATAAGCACCTCCTGTCGCTCCGCCTTGCCTTATCCTCATCCTATATGCTGCACTTCCGGCTGGAGCAACGCCACGCTGCTCCGCACGCATCCTTCTTGCCTTTAGTAGTCGCATCCTTCTCCACGTCCCGCTCATTGACGTGCCTATGTCCCAACCGTGAGCTTCCACAACGATGCACCAGAGCTCCGTTCACACCGCATCTCTGCCAAGCAACGCGCCGACCACGTCCATCTTATCATCGTCACAGCGCCGCGTCGCTCTTCCAGCTCTTCATCGCCATCCACTCGCTTCCGCCATCGCTGCTGTCTCGGCTGCTGCTCCATCGCCACCCTTCCACTGTCGTCGCCGTCACCACACTTGGTCACCGCCACCCTTGCACCCGTCTCCACGCTCGCTCGCCGCCGCCTTTGCTGCCGCCGCCATCCGTCCACACGCAGGACTCTTTTTATTATAAGTTTTACCTTTGTGACCCACAACATATAAACATTAAATTTTATATATTTGTTTTGAGGGTTTTCATTACTATGTACCATACCTTTGGTACTGGTCCGATAAGGTCATCCGGTCCGATAAATTTTGGTATGGTATGTGTAGTTTCACACTGACCTCTGACCTATTTCTCACCAGAAAGACTGTGCCGGAGAAGAGGCCCGCTGATCCCATGGTGTTGGAAAGAGCCGTCGCCGCCGTTCTAAGCAAGGCGGTAGCGATATCGTGCATACTAGAGACGCAATGCTACCGGTAGTCGTACGAGAACGCCTTGTCATGTGGCCCACACTACTAGCGGAAAGCTGTTGGATTTTTATCTGTTTCTTGATACAGACGCTGTAATAACCAGTAAAGTATGAGATCTGACCAGCTCGGCGGCTGCCGCCTATGGCTCAGAATTATCCAATGGAGCGACATTCAATATTTATTTGATGGATACTTGCAGTAGATAATCCGCGGTCATATTTTTAAAGGTCTGATCTCATACGTAAATGTAAAGTCAGTGAGCTGCAAGAACCAACGAACAGCACCGTGATGCTTTTCACGATCCAAAGGGTAAGCCTGCAACCACTAAGGGGTAGAGCTGTCGACGTCTGGTGTATTCGAAGATTTACACCTCGACATCCAGAAATGCAAACGACGTAAAAAATACACCCCTTCGACACCCACCTTTGGGTCACTCTTTCGAATTAAGGTGCTGCTGTTTGTGGAGAGCAACCTCACCAAATGTGGCGTTGTTGCTCATGCTCCATGGCCGTGTGAAGCCCAATTCATCTATTGATACAAGCCCTCAAAGAACGTCCGATGCGCAGGTCGCACAGCAGCAAGCAGGGATTGGCAATATCGGCAGTGCCCAGACATCAATTACTGCTCCGCGCTGGTTTCGTGCACACGAGTGCTTCCTGTCATTTGGTCGGAACAGGTGCACAAGTTTGGCGCCAAATCAATCTGGCTGTACTGTACTGAATTTGCGCTGAATGGTCTAAAATGAGTGATGCGCTGGGCGCGGAGTAAACCTTCGTGGCTTGCCAAGATCCATGAGGATCTTCTTAGAAGTGGGTGTCATGCGCATGTAAATATGGCAGTTGGCAAGCTGAAAAATGGCAGGTTATGACTGGGCTCTCTCACATAGTTTCGACCAATCACACTACGAGAATCGTATGAGTGTCGGCGTGGTGCAACGCGACATCGAGTGCAAAAGATCAGACGTCCGGCGTCGTCGACGTCGAATCAGTGCCAAGGGTCGCGACGTCGACAGCTCTACTAAGGGGGTGTCGACTGGTCGAGGACTTCTCCGATGGTGGGGCTCTAACCTGTACGTGTGCTGGGTGGGCAGGCGCTTCGTCCGATCTTTGAACTACTTCATTTACGGAAGGTTTGTATTTACTGGCTCAGTCGAAGTACGAGTAAGTGGCGCTGGAAGATCCCCGTTTGAACGATATAATATCACTGATATTCGCAATGCCTCTACTATTAATAGAGGAAAGTTTGTTGCAGAACCCCTTCAAAAGGGTAGAGGGAGCACCAAGCAGATTACTGTACGATTCGCAGAAATGGAAGTTTTTTAATTGTTGGAGTTGTATTTCTACTTAGACTTAATCTCACGCTCTCGCCATTGTGCAACCAGAGCGACGCACCCGATGCGGCGTAATGTAGGACTCCTGCAGGAGTAGAAAAGTACAGTAAAGGATTATAATACCGCTACTGCACATCCTTTCAGGATATCCCTGTACCGGTATAGTACAGTAGATGCTTTGCTAAAAACCCTTGGTCACCACAAGTTTTTATCTCACGAGATTGTGTACTGTACTGTACTTTTCCACTCAGGGCTCCTCCACCTTGGACTTAATCTCGCGCTCTTGTCGGCATTGTGTAACCACAGCGATACATCCAATGTGGTCTTGATTTAGGAGGCCTGGGTCTACTCCTCCGAGGAGTGGACCCAGGCCTCCTAAAGGTGAAAACACAGTACTATTAATAATCAACCTCCTTTTCTAAAGGACAGTACACTAGTACTGGATTGTGGGAAAGCCTCTCCTGAGCTACGCCAAGTCGGCTGCCTACAACCTGATCTCGCAGACCTACATGCAATTCAAAGGAAACTTCAAGGTGCGCGTCTCGCATGATCAGAAGACTACGTGGCTGGTCAAGGACACATTGAAGCTGCGCTTCAAGTACATCCGCGGGATGTACCGCATGTGGACGCCACGTCAGAGCAAGAACGTGATGAGCGTCAAGGCCAGTGAAGCTGAGAACCCCATGACGTTGCTGCACAACCGCATGGGCCACGTAAACATGGAGACTATCAAGACTATGGCAGGAACCTATAACTTTGGCATCAACATGCAGTCGAAGAATTTTGCTCTCTATGAATGCATTCCATGCTTAGAGTCAAAGACGAAGCGCATGAGCTACAAGCGCAAGCCGTCTCGCTCTGCAAAGCCCTTGCACAAGCTTTGTGTCGACCTATGCAGTGTTGGAGTGGATACAATATCGAAATCAAACCAGTTTCTATTGATTATCGACGAAGCTACGAGATACAAGTGGGGATATCTATTAGCCTACAAAGACGAAGCCACGGAGCTGATTCAGAAGCAGATTCGCTGGATCCAGAACCAGTTCCCGAAGGCGACCATCAAGACGCTGTTCTCCGATGGTGGTGGCGAGTTCGTCAACATGCAGCTCGAGACCTTCTGCAAGGACCTCGGCATCGACACGCGTTCATCCAATCCCTACAGCCCGCAGGAGAACGCTATCGTGGAGCGCACGAACCAGACCGCCATGCGGCCGGTCAAATCTATGTTACAAGCTACGCAAATGCCTGTTTCATTATGGGGAGAAGCCTTCCTACATGCAATTGAGACGCTCAACAAGACGCCGACGCCGGTGTTGAAGGACCAGCAGTCCCCGTACGAGGCCCTGTACGGAGAGCGGCCAGACCTCAGCGTGCTGCGCACGTGGGGGTGCTTGGTGCACGCGCACATCCCTGATGATTCTCGGCAGAGAAAGGAGAAGCTCACTCCAAGGACGCAGTTGTGCTTACTACTTGGCTACAGCGAGAAGACCAAGGGCTATAAGCTGCTGAACCTGCGCACAGGATCAGTGACGACGTGCAGAGATGGAAACATGAAGGCACATGAGAAGTACACGGTAAACACTGTGTATATTGAGCAACTTCTTGCAAACACCTACGCTTACGGAGACTACGACTTACCTGCGGAGATCCCGATCGTGCCGATCCGGACGACAATGTCTACGTACCTGCAGCCTTCTGCAGAGCTTGCAGAAAGGCGAGCAGCGGAGATGGCGAAGCTGGCCACTGCTGGTGAGAGCCATGACCAAGGTGTTGAAGTTGAAGCCGAGTCTGCGACTCGAAGTGATGACCCACAGCTACCAAGCGAGGACGCTAAGAAGCCAGCAGCTTCAGTGGGAGGTTCCAAGCGGAAGAACACAAAAGGCAAGAATAAAGCGAAAGCATGTGCAAATCGAGTGGGAGCCTCGAAGGCCAAGGACAGTCGACGTGATGCTCACGAAGACGAGAACTGGGAGCCATGCACGACGCAGAAGTCGTCGCCAGACGACAGTGCAGCTACGTCGCGACCGAAGCGGAAGCGACAACCATCCGCCCGACTCAAGGACTACGTAGTGACGAATGTGACGAAGCAGAACGTCGAGGATGTGCAGATCCCCATTAGTCACAAGCATGCGGCAAGGTCAAAGAAGTGGAAGGAGTGGAAAGCAGCGATGCAAGTTGAGATGGACTCACAGCAGCAGCACGAAACTTGGGTGCTCGTGCGACGCACGGAGGCCAAGGGCAAGCGTGTTATTTCGTGCAAGTGGGTGTACGCGCTCAAGAGAGACTCTACGGGCCGGATCAAGCGATATAAGGCTCGACTAGTGATCAGAGGTTTTCTACAACGCATGGGCATCGACTACAGTGAAACATACGCACCTGTTATCAGATTTGAGACGATCAGATGCGTGATCGTATACGCGCTGCAACGCGGATGGGCCATCTTGCAGTTCGACGTCAAGACCGCGTTCTTGTACGGTGATCTCGACGAGGAGGTCTACATGGAGCAGCCTCCAGGCTTCGGAGAAGACTCTACGCGCTACGTATGCAAGCTACAGAAGAGTTTGTTTGGGCTAAAGCAAGCGCCTCGCGTTTGGAACAAAACATTGCACAAGTTCCTGACGAAGATCGGACTCGAGCGCCTCGACTCTGACTACGGACTCTACGCCAGGAAAGTGGGAGGAGAAGTCACCATGTTGCTCACGGTGTACGTCGACGACCTACTGCTCCTCGGCCCTAGTGACCTTTGCGCTAAGGCTGCTAAGCAACTCAGTGAGGAGTATGAACTCACATCTCTCGGACCAGTCAAGTATCTACTAGGCGTGGAGATACCGATCGACAGCGAGCGTCGACATGCGGTATTTTGCCAGCGGCAACATATTACGGAGGTGCTAAAGCGATTTCACATGGAGGGTTGCAACGCGGTTGCAACACCGGAAGCGCTGCGCGCTGAGGTGGTCACAAATGCGAAAGATGACTCCCCGCCCCCGTACCGAGAGCTCGTTGGTGCACTACAATATCTGGTCTCAGCCTCAAGGCCGGACATTGCGCACGCTGTGCGTAATCTCAGCAAGTACCTGTCCTGCTTCGACCACACACACTACGCTATGGGAAAGAGGGTGCTACGCTACCTGAGTGGTACTCAAGACCACGGCTTAGTGATGGACATTGTTATTGGGAACGACGTCAAGCTGACGTGTTACACCGATGCTGACTACGCTAATGACCCTGATGACCGAAAGAGTGCTAGCGGGTTCGTGACGTTCGTCAATGGTAACGTGGTTTCGTACGGATCAAGAAAGCAAGAGATTAACGCACAGAGCACAGCGGAAGTCGAGTATATTGCCATGAATGAAGGCACTAGAGATCTACAGTGGCTACGTGGACTCTGTGAAGAACTATGCTAGGAGTTCGCGACTCCGGAGATTATCAGCGACAACAAGTCGTGCATCTATCTGACTGCCAAGCCTGGCAAGCACAGCAAGAACAAGCACATTATGAACAAGTTTCACTTGGTGCGCCACCTTGTGGAGGACGAGCAGCTACGGATTCGCCATGTTGGCACCGACGACATGATCGCCGACGCGATGACGAAGCCATTGCCGAAGGACAAGTTCGAACATTGCCGTGGTGGGATGAAGGTGCTGCGCATCGACCGTCAGCAAGGCTCAGCTCGTTCAGTGGGAGCCAAACATCATCGCCATGCGTGAATGCAAGCTACTACTACCCGTTCATGCATGCGAAGGACAAGAAGGAGGAAGAGCGCTACCAAGGACGAAGCGTCGTGCTGCAGCGCAGCTAGAAGATGCCAAGGACATCGTGGTGAGCTCTACAAGGTGATCATGTTGAAGCCGCGCTTCGACTAGATCAAGTGGGAGTGTGAAGTGTGGAGGAAGAGCCAGGACTGCGTCCAGCTCAAACCTGAGGCTCAGGTGCCTCCAGGACGCGATGCTCGCGTCCAGAAGCCGGACTTCGACGGACCATTGGCTGGCGAGCCGCCAGCCCCATCCTACTGCTAATCCTACCAATATATGTTACCGGGGTTTTTCCGTGTGCTGCTACACACTCGACAACTTGCGCCGTCAAGAGCAAGCAGCAGCACTCGGTTTTCTCCCCTGCTGGACTTTCAGTCCCTGCAACTTACTGTTGTTACGACTACTTCCTTCATCACAATGGTCACCACTCGGCGTAGCCGAGGAGCGACCATCACTCAGTGCGCTTCGTTCTGAAAGCAATATCGCCAGCCACAATATGGGTTGTAGTTTCCTTTACGCCTGCAGTATCGTACTGAAGTGTTCAGAAAAGTATTGCAATCCGGTCAATATTTTTCAGACCCAGCCATTCACTATTAATACCGGTATCTTCGCTCAACCACGTTACATTCTATACCGGTAATCGCTGTAGCCAATCACTATTGCAATTTTATGGCCGACAAGAAGCGCACTTCGGGCAACTTTCTTGAGGAGAAGACGCAAGACAATGACTGTCCCAAGCGAGTACGCACAGACAACTCTCCAAGGAAGACACCCGCAGCATCTCTCCCTGACGCAGAGACAGAGCTTCTCCGTGCTCTAGAGGAAGAAATATTGAAAGAAGAAGAAAAGAACAAACATGACAAGAACAAGAAGTTTCCGCCAGAAGAAGAAGACGATGACTACGACGAATCAGATGAAGAATAATTGAGGAATATTATGGAGGAGGTGGCTTTGTAAGCTCTTCATTAAGCCAGCCACTCAACGCACGGACGCTGTCTCGGTCTTGGGCACAGCACTCGGCCGCATTCGTGAAGATTGAGGAGACTGCAGAGGAATTCGCGACAGTTGAAGCGCCAGTGGAATTACTACTACGTCTTCTTTGATTACTGGAGGGTCCCAGTTCACCAGCTACAGCTGCAGGGGCTGCGAAGAACAGCGACTTGGATTTAGACGACGAGGCTGCATTTGAAGCTCCCACGTTAACGGGATGACGCCGTTGGTCCATTCTCAACTCATAGTCGACACACCTCCGGAGCTCTCGACGGGCTTCACGTATTCCTGCACGCTGTTGCTGCTTGTGGTTGCTGAAAAGTTGCTGATACTCTTTGGCTTCCGGTTCTCCCGGAGTTTCAGCAGGAAGTGGAGGCAAAAAGTGGTCGATCTTGTTGAATATGAGAAATAGTTGCGTGTTTGTGGAGGTTTTGTGTTTGGATTTGTGCTTAAGCAATCGGACGAGTTCTGTGGCGACGATGGGGAAACGTGTGGCATCTGATATGTCGACAACGAATAGGGCAGCAACAATGGGGAGAGACGCTTGAAAGTTGGCAACTGTGGGGGGAGTAACATTGTTGAGATTGTTACTGCTACCACCGGGAGACGAAGTGTCACTTGTTGCATTGTACCATTTCGCTCGACATGTACGACGTCCAGGTAGATCCACAAGTTGCAAGTACCTGTCACTAGTATCCACGCGATAACTCGCAGTCTGTAGCGCTCGAGTTGGATCCGGGTACAAGTAGGACGGTAGCTCGAGACCTTTGGAAGTGTAGAGAGCCATGTCTTGGCCGATAGAGATCCGTGAGAGGTGATTCGCCAGCGTTGACTTGCCGGCCCCGTCCAGACCCAGTAAAAGCACCTTGCCCCGGTGTTTCTTCGCCGTGTGTTGACGTGTGAGCATATCCGTCAGCATTCGTAATGACCCTCGATAGTCCGTCTCGGACGAAGCTTCTCCTTCTTGGTAAGCCACCAAGTCGTGTGACGTGAATCCCCCCATCTTAATACTCAAGTATCAGACTACAACAGTACACAGTGACTATTTCTGCTGGTTGTTGAGCGGTTAAGAAATTATAAATGTTGTTTCTATAATAGTTCACCATAAATAGTAAGAGACAGAAGGGAGTTTGGTGGATATGCGATGAGCGACGTCATGGTCTTTAAATCTCACATAACGTGAAACGAGGACAAGACCATGGACTCGGAAGGTGACGGTACTGGGAATGACCGCAAGGCATTCAAAGAAGGAGCAGCTGTCCGTGTACGTGACGAAGACGGAGACTTACTGGACGCCACAATAGTTCGCCAGCACCGGAATGGGAACTACATTGTGAAATACGATGAAACGGGGAAAATAGAGAAGACCGTCTTAAAAGAACGCATCCAGTCGATTGATGAAGAGAAGGTGCTCGAAGTTGATTCAGTAGTACAGTACAAGAACGAGAAGGGCGATTGGTGTGACGGGCGAATCCGCAGAGCTCGTAGCAATGGCAGATATGATATCGCGCTTGAAGGGGATGAAGACGAGGTGGTGAAGAATGTGGAGCGACGAGGTATCCGACGCAGCAAGTCAGCTAGCAAGAAGAAGAAGACTAGTGAAGAGGACAGCGAGGACGCAGATGAGAAGCGTGTAATGAGACAACGAAGAGCTCGAGCCAGAGGCAGCAGAAGCAAACGCGAACTGGTCACAAGCGAAGATGAAAGTGACGACAGCGTTGGTCCTGTACGCCAAGGTCGACAGAATGGAGCTGGTATCTCTCAGCTTCGAGTGAATCAGCTGGTCGAGTTCGAAGACAAGAGCGGGCGGATTCGTCGTGGACGGATCCGAATACTCAATCGGGACCAACAACTGTGCGACGTGGAGCATGAAAGTGACGCGGGTAAAGTATCAAAGCGCATTCCTCTCGACGTTGTCCGACCCACTACAGCGTTTGGTCGCTTCTTCAGCGGCACGAACCGGAACTACGTGCCATTCCAGCTGAACTCGCACGTGTATTATCGCTCAAAAGACGGCATGGAGCGTAAAGGGATTGTACTCAAAGTATCGAAGACCAGTGGTAAAACACTGTACGATGTGGAAGATCTACTCGATGGAGCCATGATCAAGCAGCTCTCGGTGGGGAAGTTACGAGCAGTACCGTGGCTTGATTACTCGCTTCCTAACTGGAATGGGATGCCAGACTTACCGAGCATTACATTATTTTCTGCCCCCATTCTTCGAAGAGGGATGAGAGTTCGATTTCGAAAAGATGATAAGGACACAGGACGTGTGGTGTGGAGAGATGCTGTCATCATGAAGGCTAAGCCGAATGCGTGTTGCATCGTGGAATACTTTGGACCGAACGGTGACAGTAAGCGAGAAGAAGTCAAGAACGTCGACATCCAAGCTCGATTCTTTCGTATGCCGTTTAGCGGGATGATGGACGGGGTGCTGGATGGGTTAACCCTTCCGTCTATCCAACTACCTGCTGGTTTGTTTAAAGCAGGGAGCGCAGTGGAAGTGTCGAATGGAGCCAAGGTGTTCCTAGGGACAGTCGTCAGCTCCAACGAGATGGACAAGACGTACACGATCCGATACGAAGACGGTCGCAAAGAGAAGAACGTACCGAGTGATCGCGTTCGCTTGTCTCTTCGTCGTCTAAGGATAGGCACCGAAGTGGAAATGATCGTCGAAGGTCCGTGTAAGGAGGTGTCCAAGCTGGACGGAGAGGTGGCGTGGATCCATCGAGACGAGAAGGTGGCGGTTCGTATCAATGGAGGCAACAATGACGTTTTCGCTGAGGTTTGTACTCACGCACTGATGGTCGATGGGAAACCAGCATTCACAGCCCCATTAAGTAGTACTTGGCTCGAACTCACGGGCTACTACTTGAATCTAGCAGCCGAGTTACTGATCTACGCTTGGTTTTTCTTCGGATTAATGGTCGAGATGGATGAAATGTTGACACTACACGAAGACACTGCGCCAGATTTACTGCAGAATCAAGAGCATATGACCGCGATGTACACCAGTCAACAGGTCGACTGGAGTCTCTGTCAACATCCAGCGCTACAAAATGCATCGTCATCCGAGGCTTGGGAGTTCTTGTTGATCTCTTCAGACGTGGTGGCAACGGATCGAGCATGGCTCACGGCTTTGTTGGTGTCCAAGGCTCTCTTAACTGCAGCTTGTGCGGTCTTGGTGCTGCGGTGTCTACGCTCAAAGCTGTCAGCATTGCAAGATGAGTACGTTGAGCTGTTTAAACGTTTGGTATGTGATTAGCTAACGCTTTGTTTAGTTTTATTGACTTGAAAGAATACCAGCAAGAGCGTGTTATGCGACGGCATTTAGCAGTAGCAATGGGTTGGGCTCTCATCGTGACTTTCCTGACTTTAGTTAACTATGCATCGCTGATGAACCGGTTCGATTACTACTGTCTGCTGAACGACAAGACGCTGAGCTTCGACGAGCTAGCGTTAAGTATCAACCCCTTTGCCATTCACTCTAGCTACTCGAACCCAGTTCAACTGCTCGTCTCACTCGCTGCCAAGACCACTTTCGATCTTTTCCGAGGGGTGACGTTCCATTTGTTGCTGTTTGCCTTCCCGACCAGCGGCACGAACTTCATTCGACGTGTGGTGTTCTTGCTCCCGTCGATCGCAGTCACAGCGCTTCTCTGTGCTGTTGGTGGAGCTGCATTGCACACGTTCTACTACGTGCAGAAGACCGAGATGTTGAGTGATCAGACACTGGAGATATCCACCAACACTGATCTGTCGGTGCTTCTACTAGCTTTGTCACTTTGGTTCATCTACTGCGTGTACAGCGTGGGAGCTGCAGCAGGACGATTCTCTGAGACTCGACTAGAGCGACAACGCACGTCACGAGATGAAGTGTCCGAGGATGTACTGGATCTCGCTGAACGAGGAGAATTCGGTCTCCAAGCTCAACGTGAAGCTCTGGTGACGAAAGTGGAGCAACGTCAGGACCAACTTGGGGTTTGCAAGCTGAGCGTCCTGCGCATCTACCGCCACATTCTCGTCCACGTTGTGGTCGCTGCAGCTGCAATCTACATCGACGTCACGCTGCGTCGTGTGGTGCAGGGCTTGAGTGGGAGTTCTGTAGCGCTAAATGCATTGACATTCCACTTGGCAATGTCCATCACGTGGTTGGTCGGATCGGCAATGACAGCGATGTTTGCCATCTCATTACGACAGCAATCACCCGAATTACTAGCGTATATTTTAGACGTGTGAAAGTTTAAGGAACAGCTACTGACCATGAGAATAGTTCCAGCTACCGGTAGTTACCACAAGAAGTGATCAAGCTCATCTAATCAATCGGATGCGATGACCATGATTACAACTGCTGAAATCGTGCCAGCACAGTATGATTATCACTGCATTGCATGCAGCTGATGAACCTGTTGCTCGCACATTTATCTACATGTAGCATTATCAGTGGCATAACTAAAGGGCAAGGCAAATGTAGCAGCAAATATCCGTACTTGCACGGTATTTTATCAAACTTGAACATCCTTGCACAAAACACATGACCTCGTTTAAGTATACATGTCAAAACTGCATCGCATCAATTTGGTTTGATGCACAAATGAGCAAAAACAGCTCAACACGGTGTTTAATGTACTGAGATGCTATTTTAGAATGTGGGCGCAAAACTCCTTGATATTTTACATCTTCAGCCTCGCCATAGGCACAAATAACTCGTCATCTTCAGCAAGCGCCTCTAATCTTAGCGGGCGTGGAGTCGGCGCCGCTTGGTCTGAATTGCTCGCCACCTATTTCTGTGGCCTCCGCAGTGATGGCGATTTGACATGGGATTGAACCGCGTGGTACATTATTTCCATTCGTCGTTTTACTAGCCAGACCTCCGCAGAACTGGTTCAATTGCCCCTTGCGCAATAGCTATGGGGGGAGCCGCATCGATCGAGAACACGCTGTACGACGAGGACAAGTTCCTCCAGTCGAAGGCCATCATGGAGTCGACTGCAAACGACGCTGAAAAGTTTTCCAAGCTCAAGTCCATCTGGACTGACGGCGTCCCGCCTGGTGCCGCAGATGCCCACCATAATTACGGCGCGAAAGAGCTACCGCCTGCTGAGACTCGATCAGCTCACGAGGGCCACAAGGAAGAGATTCACAAGGACGTAGAACATAATGGAGAGATCAACAAGGCCGAACACCGCCATAATGGCGATCATCACTGCCATAAGGAAGAGCACCACCACAAGGCAGGAGAACAACATGCTCACAACGGTGGAGATCACGCCAACAAGGAAGGAGAACACCACCACACAGATAGCGTGATTCATCACAAAGAGGGCGAGAAAAACCACAGCCACCACAAAGAGGGTGAGCACCATGAGCACAAAGGAGAGGAAGAACACAAGGAAGGAGATCACGCTCTCAAAGTGGAATTTCGTGCTGCAAAAGAGGATGGCGTTGCTGAGGCACCTAAGGACCCCCCCAAGGTTCCCTCTGGTTCAGCATCTACGGGCAAGCTTCCGTCTGCTTCCTCTGAGATCGTCAGCGAGAAGGTGTCAAAGGAGGTGTAATTTCTGCTGGTAAGTATTAACATCGGGGCCAAATGAAGCGCTCGTCACAAGTGAATTCTAATCAAACTATATTGATACAAGTTATTCATCAACAATACACAGATGAAGCGTGTTTGCGCATCTCAAATCTCAACCTTGCAAACGTCTCCACCTTACAAATTTTCCCTCTCCACTAAGTATCCCAGAAGTCTGCCACAGCTGCACGTGTGTCATTCCCAAATTCACCGCTTCGTGTACAAGCTCCTCTTGTAATGCTCGCTCGTGGCGTCAAGACTCTGGGTCGCATGACGTCTTCACGTGCTGCCGCCTTCTCCACAGGCGCCGATATCTCATTCGCCAACCTCAAGGTCGAGCGTACCTCGACCCCCAAGTCGAAGCTGCCCAAAGAGCAGCTCAAATTTGGCAAGACGTTCACAGACCACATGCTCGAAGTGGACTGGGAACTGGGCAAAGGATGGGGCAACCCGGTGATTCACCCGTACGGCCCCATGGCGTTGGACCCTGCCAGCGCTGTGCTGCACTACGCGCTCGAGTGCTTCGAAGGCATGAAGGCGTACGTTGACGCCGATGGCCACATCCGTCTCTTCCGTCCGGACATGAACATGAAGCGTCTCAACAACTCGATGAAGCGTTTGTTGCTCCCGGAATTTGACGGTGATGAGTTCACTAAATGTCTGGAAGAGCTCATCCGTCTGGACAAGGAATGGGTCCCCAAGGGCGAGGGGTACTCGTTGTACATCCGTCCCACGGGTATCAGTACGCAGGCTTCCATCGGTGTGGGCGCCAGTGAGAAGGCCAAGCTCTTCATCATCCTTTCGCCTGTGGGTCCGTACTACCCCGAGGGCTTCAACCCCGTGAAGCTCTGCGCCAACGACCGCTACATCCGTGCGTGGCCTGGTGGCACCGGCGGCTTCAAGGTCGGAGCGAACTACGCGCCGGGTATCCTGCCGCAGTACGACGCCCAGGAGCAGGGCTACTCGCAGAACCTGTGGATCTTCGGCCCCGACCACGACATCACTGAAGTGGGCACCATGAACCTGTTTATCCACTGGATCAACGAGCAGGGAGAGAAGGAGCTCATCACGCCCCCGCTCACTCGTGGCGACATTCTGCCAGGCATCACGCGCGACTCGATCCTGCACCTCACACGCGAGTGGAACGAGTTCAAGGTCACGGAGGGCAACATCAACATGAAGCAGCTGCAGAAGGCCAACAAGGAAGGACGCATCCTCGAGATCTTCGGCTCCGGCACGGCTGCTGTGGTGTCCCCCGTGTCCACCATCAACTACATGAACGAGGATCTGGCCATCCCGTTGGACGGCACGGACGGCAAGGCCGGCAAGCTGGCCGAACGCGTGTGGAAGGAGCTGTCCGACATCCAGTACGGCCGTCGCGAGCACCCGTGGTCGATCGTGGTGGACTAAAGCGTAGGAGAGCACACGAGCAAGACCCGAGACATTTGATAGGATTGTCGAGATATTGCGAACGGAGAACCGTTGCGAGAGTAAGTATCAATGCGATTTTTCGTGCTTGCATAGTTATGATGCTTGCGATGTTGCTGCAGCGGATTAGACTGTCCGGCGTCTGCGTCTGGGTCGCTTGTTGCTGTCGTGTGCCTCTTGTTGGTCATCTTCGCGGATGGGGGTATAGGTTTCAGTGTTGCCGGTTGCCGGTTCCTGTTGCAGTCGCTTTTTCTGGTCGAATACTCGTTGGTTGCGCACAGAGAGTTGCCGATGGTATTCGCAGAAGCTGTGCATCGATCCGTTCTTCTTCAGTGTGCGTGGCTGGGAACATTTCCCATGTCGATAGCGACATTGGAACTCCGGTGGCAACGCGTCCGACTCTGCGTCTTCGGCGTCAAGACTGTCGAAAGCAGTCACGATTTCGTTGGAACCTCCGGTGTCGGCACTGGAAATGTCTTCGGTCTTGACATCGTTCTGCTGCGTCTTTGTCGACGCGTCGAGTGGTGGAAGTCCCCCCAATGTCATCGACGCATCAACTGGTGGGACCTCCGAGGTCGATTGACTTCCGGACGCGCCTGGAAACATCGATCTGAAGCTCGGCAAGCTCCATTCGTCGCGGAGACGAAGCTTCTTGAGCGAGAACTGCATGGTGGTGATTGCCAATTGATGAAGTCTGGAGAATAAGAAAACTGGACCATGTAGACGAAGACTCGGAGTTTGTATGCTCGACTTCAACTTTGCGCTTCTGTGATATCGAGAAAGCCGTTTATGGCTTGCTACCGCTGATTGCCACGCATTGACTGGTGAGCCAACGCGTTGTGCATGTTTAGCGACTGCAATTCTGCTCTTCTTGCGTGGGAAACTCGATCAGATCACTTCATTCTTCAGCGATTTTTATGCCTTGCGGCATCTGATGTTGGTGTGGGGACTCTCGTTTCTATTCGGTGACAAGCAAGACCCACTTTGTCTTGGTGACTGCAACAGATTCACAAATCAGCGGAGTTGCAGAAAGATGCGATTTTTTTCAAGCAACCATTTTCGAAGTACTGCTGGAATTCATGCTATTTGGCTGTTGAACTGGGCACTGAGTCCTAGTGATCAATGATCACTACATGTAGTATCCATTACCACTTCGGAAATCTATTGCAAAAGTCGTTGGAGGAAAAAGAAAAAAAAAATCTTCTTTTTTCATTTTGAAGCGGGTTCCATTGTGGAAAAAGTGCTCCAGCTCCAATCCTTGCAATTGGGACGTGAGCCATTCATGCTGCATGAATCATGCAACGGGACGTTTGCCAGTCGCGTATATATTCATACAAGTGATCCACGGCGTATCCTCGTCAGCAGATTGTGCGGTCGTAATCAGTTTTCGAGAGGCGCAAGCGAATCTAAGTGGCACGGTGTGCCTTTTCAACTTTTCCAGCGATCTTCCCTGATGTCCGTCCATTTAGTCTCAAGCGTCGGATCATGCGGATCTCCCGACCCTTTGCACTTTAGATCGTCGATATGCGGTTATCACGGCTCAAGCACCGTCACCCGGCAGGACTTTCATGCTCCGATCTCCTTGTACCGACGGGATCTTTGTGCCCAGCGATGGCTAGCATGAGCCGAGTCGAAGCTCGATGATCTCAATCACTTCTCAATTTTCTTTGTCAAAGAAGCATCGTCCAACTTTGAGTTTACTAGCACTGAGTGAGCTCCACCCTTCAACCGGACATGAAGTCTCCGACCAACTACGGGAGCGAAAATGAAGAAGCGCGCTTCATCCGGCGCGTGGCGGCACCTGACCGCCCCAACAACAAGCGACGTCAGAAGAAACGTCTGGCCATCGCTGGAGCCACGCTCGGTCTGCTGGCCGCATCGGCTGGTGTGGGCTACACGGCTCTGAAGAACACCGGCCCGGCTTCTGCTGTCAAGACGGCCAACCTCAAGGCCGACATGTCCAATGAGGCCAAGGCGTTCATCTCCAAGCTGGGCGACGCCTTCCACCCGGACTTTAATGGAATTGACCACGATCACGACGGGAAGCTTTCCAAGGACGAGATTATCGCTGACCTGACCCAGAAGGAGATGGTCGATGTCGACAGGGTCAAGGCCTCCGATCTTCCCGAGGACATCAAGAAGAACGTGGTGGCGCTACTGGAGGGAAAACTCAAGAGCGACAGCGACTGTGCCAGACAGGCGCTGGATCAACGCCAAGTTGCCGTGTCTCGAGAAGACCACGAGATCTTCTACTACCTGCTGGACGTGTTCTGCCCCCGAGTCACCATTGCTGTCATGCCGCCGGACCAACTGGAGGAGGGAATTCCGACCGAGAACCAGCAAACTGTTGAAATCCCGACGCCCGATGGAGGTACAACCGAAGTCATTATTATCGGGGAACCTGAAGACGGGAAGCAGACCATTGCTATTCCGGATGAAGAAGGCGGCTACACTACAACGGAGGTGCGCTCTATTGAGACTCCGGCGGGTGAGCACAAGATCTTGATCCCGAACGCCGAAGGTGACATCACCCCCGTCGTGGTGCCAGAGTTGCCGACCGAAGTGACCGAGACGACGGAAAACAAGAAAGTGGTGGATGTGGTGACTTCCACTGGCGAGACGGAGCAGGTGATCATTGTAGGTGAACCGGAGCACGGTAAGCAGACTGTCCAGATCCCAGACAACGAAGGTGGCTACACCGAAACGGTGGCCAAGGTGGTCGAGACGTCTGAAGGAAAGCAGCTCGTTGTCGAGACAACGGATGGAGATATCATCCATTTCCCTGTTCCAGGACCAATTTCGATCGACGAAGGCCACTTCGGTGGTCACCCGTACACTGAAGAGGAGCCTGTGCAGCAGGTGATCCAGGTGACCACGTCGACGGGCGAACAGGAGCAGGTGACCCTGATCGGTGAGCCTGAACACGGTGAGCAGAAGGTTGAGATTACTGACGAGAGCGGCCGAACGACTGTGGAGGAGGTCAAGGTGACCGAGACAGCGTCCGGTGAAACGAAGCTTGATCTTCCTGAAGTGGACACGCCGGTGATCGTACCTGAGGTGCCTGCTGAGGTTGTGCGCGAGGCCGAGAAGTCCGGGGAGACCGCGCAGGTGGTGGACATTGTGACGCCGTCCGGCGAGACGCAGCAAGTGATCATTGAGGGCGAACCGGAGCACGGCAAGCAGACCGTCGAGATTGTGGACCAGTACGGCCAGACGACGACGACCGAGGTTCCGTGTGGAGGAGACTTCGAGCGGCGAGAAGAAGATCGAGATCCCGACTAGCGAGGGCTACGTCGCTGTTGATCTTCCGGAACCGGTACCAGCTGCCCACACGTACACTGAAGAGGAGCCTGTGCAGCAGGTGATCCAGGTGACCACGTCGACGGGCGAACAAGAGCAGGTGACCCTGATCGGTGAGCCTGAACACGGTGAGCAGAAGGTTGAGATTACTGACGAGAGCGGCCGAACGACTGTGGAGGAGGTCAAGGTGACCGAGACAGCGTCCGGTGAAACGAAGCTTGATCTTCCTGAAGTGGACACGCCGGTGATCGTACCTGAGGTGCCTGCTGAGGTTGTGCGCGAGGCCGAGAAGTCCGGGGAGACCGCGCAGGTGGTGGACATTGTGACGCCGTCCGGCGAGACGCAGCAAGTGATCATTGAGGGCGAACCGGAGCACGGCAAGCAGACCGTCGAGATTGTGGACCAGTACGGCCAGACGACGACGACCGAGGTCCGTGTGGAGGAGACTTCGAGCGGCGAGAAGAAGATCGAGATCCCGACTAGCGAGGGCTACGTCGCTGTTGATCTTCCGGAACCGGTACCAGCTTCCCACACGTACACTGAAGAGGAGCCTGTGCAGCAGGTGATCCAGGTGACCACGTCGACGGGCGAACAAGAGCAGGTGACCCTGATCGGTGAGCCTGAACACGGTGAGCAGAAGGTTGAGATTACTGACGAGAGCGGCCGAACGACTGTGGAGGAGGTCAAGGTGACCGAGACAGCGTCCGGTGAAACGAAGCTTGATCTTTCTGAAGTGGACACGCCGGTGATCGTACCTGAGGTGCCTGCTGAGGTTGTGCGCGAGGCCGAGAAGTCCGGTGAGACCGCGCAGGTGGTGGACATTGTGACGCCGTCCGGCGAGACGCAGCAAGTGATCATTGAGGGCGAACCGGAGCACGGCAAGCAGACCGTCGAGATTGTGGACCAGTACGGCCAGACGACGACGACCGAGGTCCGTGTGGAGGAGACTTCGAGCGGCGAGAAGAAGATCGAGATCCCGACTAGCGAGGGCTACGTCGCTGTTGATCTTCCGGAACCGGTACCAGCTGCCCACACGTACACTGAAGAGGAGCCTGTGCCGGTCGTGCAGACTGTTGATGTGGTTACTGCTAATGGAGAACACGAGCAAGTGATAATTGTCGGTGAGGTCGAAGATGGTAAGCAGACCATCAAGATCTTGAATGAAGAAGGTGGCTACACGACCAAGGAGGTTAAAGCCGTGGAGAATTCTGATGGGGAAAAGCTGGTGATCCCGGACGGTGACGGTGGCACCACACTTGTGGAGGTACTCGAAGTTCCGGCTGAGATTGCCAGTACGGTTACGGAAGACACTCAGGTCGTGAACGTCGTGACCCCGGAGGGTAACCAGTTGCAGGTGATCGTTGAAGGTGAGCCGGAACACGGTGAACAGACTGTTCAAATCGTTGACGAGCACGGCGAGGTCACGACTGAGCAGGTGAAGGCCGTCGAGACTTCTGAGGGGTTGAAGCTGGAAATCAAGACCGACGAGGGGTACGTTGCTGTTGAGGTGCCTGAGGTGCCTATGGAGATCAAGCAGGAGATTGCCGAAGAGCAGCAAGAGTCGAAGTACATGACCAAGGATGAGTTCCGTGACTGGATCGCCAAGCACTACCAAGACAAGCTTTCCCTGCTGGAGAAGGAGGAGCAGAAGCTCGAGGAAGAAGCCCGAGCTAAGCTTGACCGTATGAAGGGACTCCAGGACTGCATTGTGCAGGCTGCAAACAAGGTATGTGACGGTTGTCTTTGCCCAGAGTGCTTGAGTAATTGTCTAACTTTTGTGTCGTGATTGTGCTTGCAGTTTGGCTACTATGGCGTGTACGAACAGCCACCGCACTTCCAGAACGCTGTGAACTGGATTCAGAGTGACTGCTGGACCCATGACCGCTGGGAGCCGGAGAGTCCTCCGGAGCACCCCATGCTGCGTCGTTAAACTGAGCAGTAACTGCGGCCTCGCCTGTGAAACAGAGGACGCACGAAGTTGACGAGGACGATGAGGAAGGGTGGCGCCTTGCATGGCTGCATATACATGTGCGCTTGTAGTTAGTGACCTGCACGTGCCTGTATCGAGAGAGTAGTGTCGCGCATATAACACCCAACTGGTAATGTCAAGTGTCTTGTCTTTCAGTTTCTGTTCCTTCAAGACAAAGAGTGATTGTCAAACTTCAACGTCTTGTGATTGGCGGATCCATTTCATGTGGAGCACACCCTTTTTCAATTCCGCATTCGTATTCCTCGTTCATTAACTTTAGTATGGGCGACGTTTTCCTGCTTGGCCTGAGTGCGGATTTGGAGGAGACACAGCGTGTGTTGCCCCCGCGCTGCTTGTTCTGCGTCCCGCAGCCCCGCTCGCTGACAGATGAAGATATCACCCAAGACGCGCTATACACACACTTCCTGGCTGCTCCTGCAGACGACGAACCGGAGCGGCTGCTGGGCTCCTATGATACGCTAAACGGTACCTATCAATTGTTTCAATGTATACTCATTTGTAAGTATAACAACGGCCACTTCAACTTGTGTTCGTGTTAGGAAAGCAAGTGGCAGTCTTGGGCTCCCATATTCACACTGGAAAGGGCTTCAGTGACCGCAGACAAGTTCGAATTTTGTTGTCCGAGAAGAGGGAGATCCATCATCAGGAGGTGACGGTGCTGCACATCAGTCGACCGCTGGAAGGCGGTCTCGAGGTGCCTGAAGATCCCAGTGAGATTGATGTTGCTACCTTGAGAAAATATACAGCCATTCTTAGGTCGTTCCCTGAGAATGAGCTGGTGTTTTATCAGTTGGGGGAAACTATCAGCCAAGTGCACAAGATTTGTGTACAAGAGCAGGTATACGAGAGGTACGAGCAGACGCTACCGGCAAGTTTGAGAGAGGAGTGGGAAGCTGCAGTGGAAGAGCTTATCCACGCTGGCAGTTTTGATGACGTCGAGGAGGACTATAGATTGCAAAGAAGACATGGGGGAGGAGTAAGTCACCTGCTGCAGATCCAGCAGGTGGTGGAATGCTATTTGATGGAGAGTCTGCACGATGTTCTTTTTCCAAAAATCGTGGCGAGCTGCCAAGAGCAGGATAAGAAGCTACAGCAGGTTTTGTATCGCATGAGGCACTATACTCCAGAGGATTTCGGGCTGAGAAAAGAGTTCCAGGTTCGCCGGTATATGAAGCTAAAGCCGCTGTAGACGTTGTTACTGAATTTGTGTTTGATTAGTGTTTTACTGCAGAAGCGCGTGACACACTTCTCACCATTACACAGAAGAAGACGCCATTGGACATGCTGCTCGTTCTCAAGACATGTATTGATCGAGTAAGCGATGCAATTGCGCGGAACATCAAACTGCGGAGATTGGATTTTGGTAAGACTCGGAATTGAATTTGCAAAATAGCTAGTCTCTGTACTTTAATTTGCTGGCTGCTGCTGCAGAGGCATATCAATTAACGACAGACGATATTCTGGATCAACTACTATTTGTGCTGGTGCTAGCTTCCAATAAAGTGCTGCGAGATACAGCAGAGGGAAATGCGGAGTCAGCTTCGCTGTTTCCGATCGCTGCAGTGATCAAGTATATTTCGGACTACCACTTCATCAACTCTAACACGACGGCGTTGGGCTTCACGATTGCAAATTTCCAAGTGGCTGTCCAATATTTTTTAATGCGTGGAGATCATGAAGACGACTGCAAGGATTGTGCAGAACTTGCTTTACAAGGTGGAAATGCGGGCATTCGCTGCGCACAAGTCATCGAAGAAGCACAGTGCGTGCGGGCTGCTCATAGAATTCGGCGAGATCTTATTAAGGCCATGGAGAACGTGGAGCTTGCAAGACGAGACACTGGGACGGGAACTGGACAAAAAAGTCCTCATCCAATCGTTGCTGATTCCAGTGATTCTGTTTCTAGTGATGCTACATCCATGAAGCGATTATTTATCATTGGAGAATGGTCGACGTCTAGTGAAGAACTGGATGTAGCGGAAAGCATGTCAAGTGATGCTTTATCGACAAGTGCACTTGTTGTTCATCCTGTTGACTTCGCGGTCGGCGAGAAACGGGCTTTAGCGAATGATACCAACATAGTTCATGTGAGCTGCGGCCAACGTTTCTTTGCTTCAGTGACGGAGGATGGACATCTGCTCACATGGGGCGACAGTAGTGGCGGTCGTTTGGGGTACACGATAGCCGATGGCGATTCTCGGCGAGTTAGCATCCCACAACGTGTATTAGCGCTGCAAGGGCACACGATTATTCAAGTTTCTTGTGGAGCTTTTCATACTCTGGTTACAGATTTAAACGGGCACGTCTTTGCATGGGGAAGTAATTCCAAAGGTCAATTGGGATTTCTATCGCCTGGGACCCCATCCACAGCAGTTGAGACGCCAACCGTTGTGGGGGATCTTCGAGGGGTGTACATGAGCTCTGTGGCCTGTGGCGAGTACCATTCGCTTGCTCTATCATCTGACGGTCGCGTGTTTTCGTGGGGCTGCAATAAATATGGGAAACTTGGTCGTGTTGCTGAGGGCTTGCTCGATATGGTGGTAAGTAGCTGATTTTGAAACGCTGTGCGCTTATCTTCTGAAGTTTTAATTCTGTGTCGTGTGTACAGCAACCGAGACATATTAATGCAGATTGGACAGGGTGGGCAATGGAAACGAAGTCGAGAATTGGTAGCGGAGACAGGTATGCGGTCCGCCGTATTGCAGCAGGGAAGGATCATTCTCTTGCGATCAACAGTGATGGCGCAGGATTTACATGGGGACGTGGAGATTCTGGTCAGCTTGGCCATGGATGCTACATGGACGTTAGCGAACCGAAACAGGTGATGGCGATCTCAGCAACTATTTCGAAAGAATGCGGACTGATCGACATTGCAGGAGGAAACGACTTCTCTATTTTCTTGTTCTCAAACGGTACGGCGTATATCTGCGGACGGGATCCTTCCCTTGACGTTGAGACGCTTATTCTCTCGCCAATGTTGCTGACGCTCCCATTGGTGCTTGAGCCCGAGTTATTTGGGCAAATTACCGCGGTATCCTGTGGCGAAGTTAACTACGCGCTTTTATCTAAAAGCGGAGCGTTATTGGTATCTTTCTCAAGCGTCTCGCAACCATCACCGGTCGCTGGAACAACGACAGCCGAAGCACAGGAGAGACGCGTGAGGTGGCTAAAAGAGGCCGGTGATGTTTATCGAATGGTCTGTGGTGCCTCGCACACGCTCGTGGTTGTCTAGAACCAACTGCGTTTGCCAGTATCGGATATGGTAAGCCCGCACGCCTTACCACGTATCGACCAAACATTTAGAATCCGTTGGACTCGGCCCTTAGCCAACGTAACGTGTCGACTTTGATTTCTATGAATTTGCATCGCTGTCTTTTACGACAGTGTTAAGAGCCACAGCAACCAACCAACTCAACATTTCGCCGTTCGTACACAATGCGCAGCGCATTGTACATGTATTCAGGGCAGGGTGCCCGGGCTTGTGCACGCAGAATGTCAGCCAGGCTGCGGGCTATTGTAGGGCCTACAATGTAAACATTGGGCCAGAATCTAGAGAGGCATAAGAGGTCTACATTTAGGAAAACCTATATCGACATTTAGATATAGGGTGCAATCATGCGTTTAGATTTCGATTTTGTGGTAGTTTTTAGCCAATTCCCAGCCGTTTTGGAGCTACAGTCGTTTAAAAATGCCTTCTCAGAACACTGTCATTTTCGGGGGAAAGGCGCGCCAAATACACAGATATGATTGGTCTAGAATCAAAATCATATGTCAAAAAGGAAGATGACACCGCCCGGTCGCAGATTGCCCTTGTCGATTTAGCATCAATTCTGCCAGCAGGATGGTGAAAAAAATTATAAAGGTATCCGTCAAGTCATAATCTCGCTTTCGACCTCTGTCGTTTTCACTGGGCTTTGTACAAATATTAGTTTAAAAAGGAAATGGTACAATATCAGTTATAATTGATATACCTCAAAATCAGTGTCTGGGTTATTCTTTTTCTCATTAACCACGGAGTCAACGGTATTGGGAGCACAACCAAGGCAATCAGAGACCAGTTGGCGTGTCCTGATGCCTTTGAAGAGGCCTTGTTCCTTCTGGCTTTTGAAATACTCGTAGCTGTTCACAATCATCCGCTTCTCTCCTGGGCAGAACTCGTGCTTGCCGGACATTTTCGCTGACCTTAAAGGATGCTTCTGGCTAATTGATGAGTTCTACCGCCCTCTCAAGACACTATAGCACTTTTATTTATATCAAACAGACAATTATTAGACTTTTTACAGTCTGTATAGTATGGGTTACAATTTCTGGCCCAATGTTCAATGTCGCCTACAATACATGTGTACGTTGTTGTGAAAAACACAGTTTCCAAGATCGCAATTACGCTCATACATATGGAAAACTTTGTCGTGCGCTGTTCTCCTTGGCGCCGACGATGAAGACAAGGTACTAACTGTCCTTCTGTCACGTAAGGGCCGCGGCTAGAGGATATCGTGTTTCGCTTTCAGTATCGGTACTCGCAATCCTTCACCATACATTACATGTATCAAAAGTTTGGTCGCGGGCGACTCGAGTCTCGCCAGCCAAAGTTGTCTTGTTGGTGATGTTAAAAAATGGAAGCGGACACCGCCTGGCCATCTTCGAGATTTGCGCGAAAGATAACGCCATCGGAGCTTACAACAAACCATTTTCCGACTTGTGAAGCAGGCAACGTGAGAGCCAAACTTGCAAGGCTGCTGAAATGAGCAACAGACGTTTCACCCTTAACCCGTTCGATGAATTGACCTTAGCGCATGAAGACCGCACCAAGCTTGTGGAGATCACTGACGCCCTAGTTCACGCCAAGTTTGGAGAATACGAAGAGTATCTGCAAAGCGAGAAACGAGTTGATCTTGCTCGCTGGAAAAAGTTCAAGAGCTCGGGCGCGACGACGACATACCTCGAGAGGAAGAAGTCGCACCCAGACTCCAACTTGCTTGAAATGCGCATGCTTGGCCCGCTACCCGGCACTCTGGACGAGAACATGTTTGGTCTGGTCAATCCGACGCTCGAATCCATGCGGATCAAGGCGTCGTACCTCAACGACTTCAGTGCTGGAGCTGTGCTGGCAACGGTGGTGGAACCAACAGAAAAGGAGCCATTTCGGTCGGTGGTGGTCAAGTGGATGGAGATCGATATTCCCGGAGCGTCAGTTGGAATCGTCCGCAATCGCGACTACATTTACGTGGAGAGCTCAGGCATCCTTTATCTCCAAAACGGTGAACGCGTGGGCTATCATCTTTTCCACTCTGTCAACTTCCCAGAAACATGTGAGCTACCGGGCCGAGTTCGCGGTAACATGTCGCTCTGTGCCATTTTCCACCAAGAGGATACAGATCGAACAGATTGCTTTGGTACAGGTGTCATGGACCCAAAGGGCGATATGATTCGAATGATGGCTGTGGCAGGGATGGTTCAAGCTACGATGGCTGGCCTCAAGTATTCTTACTGTGGACAAATGAAGAAGTTGGCGTGGTTGCTGGAACAGAAACATGCAGACATGAGAGAACGAAGTGCTCCAGTTGTTAAACAGGTCTGCATGACCTGCTCAAAGCCAACCACGGGGTCGAGAATGAGGATTGGCAGAGCAAGCAGCACTTGCAAATTGTGCTTCGGGGCGTTATGTGGATCGTGCAAGGTTTCCAAGAAGTTGACCTTCATCTCACCGGACTTAGAGCTCGCTCAGCGTCGAGTAACTTTTTGTGTCAAGTGCTTGATGGAAGCGTCTCGCCTGGATACATTGGAGGCGGCTCGGCATCAATTTGTGTATAAACAACCCTTTTACCAAGGCTCCTACGGCTCTTTTGGAGCGTCCTATATGAGCTCTCAATCGAACGATACGGTCAGTTCGCTATAGCGATGCGACGTCCGCGGTTGTGGTGGTGCATCGATGGATGCAATTAGAAAAATGGAGCACCTAGAAATTGTTATTTTTTCTAAATAATACCAAAATTAACGAGTGTGAAACGATTTCGGGTTGTGACGTGATATTGGAACACCACTACTTAAGAAGAGGTGTCGGAGCTTAAGCTCATCTCGAAAGATCCATACGCAATCGGGAAAACAGGTTCCTTGTAAACAAACTGTTGGCGAGCGGCTTTCAGAGTGTCCAGGCGAGTTGCTTGAAGCAAACACTTGACACAAAACGCCACCTTCCGCCGGATGAGCTCCAGATCCGGGGAAATAAAGCTCAATTTCTTGGAAACCTTACACGAACCACACAGTGCCCCAAAACACAGCTTGCAGGTGGTGCTCGACTTACCCAGCTCTCTAAGCTTCGAGCTCTTGATCGGCTTCGAGCACGTCTCACACACAGGTTGCAGAACTGGAGCACCCCGCTCCCTTAGCTCACTTTGCCTCTGCTCTAACATCCACGCGAGCTTCTTCATCTGGCCACAATAGGAGTATTTCAGGCCTGCCATGCATGCTTGAACCATCCCCGTCACCGCCATCATGCCGATCATATCACCCTTTGGGTCCATTATACCCGCACCGCGACAGTCTGTTCGGTCAGGACCTTCTTGGTGAAAAATCGCACTCAGCGACATATTGCCACGAATTTTGTGCGGCAACTCGTGTGTTTCTGGAAAGTTGACAGAGTGGAGTATGTGATAGCCGACGCGGTCCCCATTCTTCAAATGCATGATGCCCGTGCTCTCCACGTAGACGTAGTCGCGATTGCGCACGATGCCAATCGACGCGCCGGGTATGTCAATCTCCATCCACTTGACCACTATCGCGTTGAATGGCTCGTCCTCCGTTGGCTCGACAATGCTAGCCAATACGGCGGCAGCACTGAAGTCATTGAGATACGACGCCTTGATTCGCATCGACTCAAGAGTCGGGTTGACCATACCAAACATGTTCTCATCCAAGGTACCGTTCAGAGGACCGGTCATAAGCATCTCCGGTAAATTCGCATCCGAGCTCGATTTCTTGCGCTCGAGATAAGTCGTCACGAGCCCCGAAGATTTGAACTTTTTCCAGCGAGTCGTATCAACGTCCTTGTTACTGTTCAGATACTCTTCGTACTGCTCGAACCTGGTTTGCACGAGAGTATTCACGATATCCACAAGCTTGCCTCGGTCTTCGGTCGTGAGTTTCAAGTCCCCGAAGGGATTCATTGTGAAACGTTTGTTACTCATTCCAACACGATTCACCCATGCACATGCGAGGACTACCACGTAAATTCTAGAGTGCCAGATCCTCCAGCGCCAGCAGGAAACAATGTCCATCTGGCACTTAGGTACAAATCGTTTTTCTTTCCCAAATCCCAAGTTTCTGACACGGAAACCAACATGACGACTAGGCAAAGTAATGTCTGCAACACTGACGCAAGGAGACGTATCCACCATACGAGTAGATCGGCTTCGTTTTTTCGAATGGGGTTTTCAGTAAATTTGCCATACTTTATAGCTCGGAGAGCAGTGTTCACACATGCATGGCGGCAAAATAATTATTGTACTGTGAACACGGCGGTATGTTTATTTCTCTTATTTCTTTTGATAACAGCGTTGAGCATTGACGGTCGCTTCGTCGTCACATTGAGCAGCAATTTCCAGCGGTCTACCGGTACAGTACGCTACATGTACATGATTAGTACAAGTACGCCACAGCAGTAGTACCGTGTATCAATGTACATGTAAAAGGTGTGATGTACACTCCTGGACACAATTATACGGCCACCTCGTCGAGTGCCCATAACTCAGTCAATTCTTATTATTTGACGGTGCGGTTTTCACACAAGCTGCAAAACATGCTTCAAAATAGCAAGGATGTGCTAACGCTCGCGGGTTTGCACTTTATAGGGAGGCTTACATACAAAAAAGAGATTTGTCAGGCTGGACACAATTTACGGCCACCATCGGCCCAATACAAAAACCTATATAACATAAAACATGTGTCATTTTGGCTGACAAGAAATTTGTATGGGCTGAGTTTCTGAGGGCGATTAAATGGACACTAGGGATCGAGAGCTCAAATTAGTTGCATGGTGTACACATTAGTATTATATGTAACGTGTTGCACTCACACCTCTGCTTGATCGATACTAGCCGAGTGCCGCCGCTACGCGGCGGGAAAGAATGAATATCGTTCCTTGTATTTTGCCTCCGTTCCGCTCGCCACGGGCTCGCTTCACTACTCGCACGGTAGGTTGGCAGATTTGGCTCAGGCCTGCAGAAGGTGCCGATTTGGGCAGCTGAAATCCCAAAAAAATTGTGCTCTGACCTTATCACCATAATTAGTCAGGTTAGATTAAATATCTACAAAAAGAAAAGTAGGACGAATTCAGTTGTTTTGGGCTGGAATTTTTGAAACAGCTCGATCGATATCTAAAACACCCAAAATCTGACTGGGCTACAATGCCTGGATTCGAAGCTCAGCTGTAGGCAGAATACATGATTGAATCGAGTTGTATAAGAATGTCGTTTACCAATTTGCGCGAATCCAGCCCTTTTCAGATCTAGCCCGACTAGCGTTTAGAAGTTGAGCACGGTCTAAAAAAAGACATTCTTAATCAGCTCGATTCAATCATGCATTTTGCCAATAGAGAGGTTTCGCAAACCTAAAATTCCTATTCCAGTCAGATGCAGTGCAGCTCGGAGCTGTGTGGAATAGGATCGCTTCGATTTCGCAGCCTAGTCCATTCACAATCAGATGGTAACTCATCGGATCAAATGTTGGAGTGAAAACTCTTTCGTCCACTAACGTTTTTGTTTAGCATTAACCTTTGCGCGCGGAGGAAGACCAGAGGTGATGCAAAGACAAGCGGAAGAGGGGGCCTGGCTGAAGTTGCTTCCGTAGTGTTGCATGCCACCTCCCCTGAAATATCTACAGAGGCCGTGACACCAGTGCCGGCTACAAAGCCCAAGCGCAAGAAGTTCAGCATCTCTGATGATATCATCCTGCTTCGCCAGGTAGTTACAGACACACCGTTTGCTTCGGGGAGAGGTGCTCTCATGGATGCATGGGAGGCGTTGGCGGTGAAAGTCAGAAAGGTAGACGGGTTTGCAAAGACTGAGCTGAAGGGCAAGGCTGCTCAGGACCATTTCACCTCCTTAATCCAAGCCCATCGTCACTGGGACAACAAATCTACATCTTTGTCCGGTGCTTCAGAAGATTATAAAGAGCGCAAGCAACTACTTGATGAGGCGCTGCTGCTAGTCGACGAAAAGGCTAGGGATGATGCAAGCAAGGCTGAATCTAAAAGGGAGAAAGTTTTAGCAGAGGAGACTATTTGCAAGAGCGTGCGGACGAAGCCGTAAAGCGTATGCGCACGCGCACGGACGGTAAAGACGGCGGTAGTGCAGCGAAGAAAAAGCTTAAGTACACTGTGTACGACTTGATTCATGAGGACAACGAGTTGGAGCGTGAAGAGAAGGCTACCGAGCGCCGAGAGAAACTTGAGGAGCGCCGTCGAGAATGAGAGCAGGAACGTGAGGACAGACACAAGGAGAGAGAAGAAGATCGTACCGAGCGAGAAGCAGCTCGGGCTCATCAGCCGGAGCTGGCAAAACTAGAAAACGAGAGGTATGCAATAATGCTGAAGCTAATCATGTTGAACAAATCGGGTGGTGGAAGTACTGTATATTGCAGAGCTACGATTTCTAAACAAGATACTCGTCTAGCGTTGGCGGTTGCAGTCCAAAGTAGCTACTTATTTGGTTACCACCTGAGTGGCAGTTGTGACAATTAGCGAGCAGCATGGCCACCTTCACAAAGTTGCCGATAGGCGAGAGACCAATTTTTTGCTGGGGTGCATACGCGACAAAAGCCCACAGCGTCTTCAGACACTTATAATTCCCCTCGACGGATTCTCTGACACTGCACATTTACTTTTTGAAAGCACGCTCAAAAGGATCGCCTACATTTCCTTTGTATCCACTTAGAATGAACTTCTGCACACCATACGCGGTTGCCGTAAGGAAAATGACCGCCAAAACGTTCCTCATGCTCCTCAAAGTAGTTCAGCAATCTGCTCTCACGCAGCATGGCACTGGCATACCGTCTCCCCTCCATCTGCCCTTAAAAGTGGATGCACATGCCGTCGGGTGCAGTGACTGCCTGGTAGTTGAGGCAATGGCAGCGTTTGTGCCCACTATAGCAATACGTTTGTAGGCTCTCACCAGGAGCCCTTGGACGAGGAGACGGGCGGCAGATAAAGTAGCTTAGTTCCATCGGGAAAGTCAAAAATGGAGTCTCCTTTGTCTTGGATAGTAGTGCAATAAAGCTCCATTCGTTTCTCCACTAAATCGCGAGCAAAATAAATCTTCTCGGCAAACTTGTCGTGAGCATGCTCAACCATGTGAAGAAATATACGCGAAAGAGCTTTACGGGATCGTCCAAAGCGGAGAAGGTGCTCGTATAAACGTGGTGGATACGCCAGACGTCGTAGCATGATGCAGAGTGCTTCTATAGCCACAAAACGGTCCCTGTGAGCCGTTATGATCACATCGGGCACGCGGAGCAGAACGCAGAGGCGCTGCAGCCCTACGATGTCAAAACATTATTCCAGCTCACAGTTAGCGTCGATAAAAGCAGCCAAAGAGAACACAATGTCAGGGATGAGAGGGCGCTCTATCTCTCCATTCTGAAGCAGCACGAGATACAGCAGCTTCTTCCGCTTGGACGACACCTTCTTCACCATGTGCCAGAGCCTTCGTCGCCCGCATTACAGCCAGTGAAAACAATCGAATCTGCGAGGCAGTTTAATTCCATTGAGTTTGCCATTCCTGTGACTCCCAGACTCCATTCCGTTACAGACAACCCTAATCGGCGCTAGCAGGACCTCTTTTATGTAAATTGCGGTCTGAATGGACGGAATCGCGTTGCGAAACCTCTCTAATAGCTGAATTTCAAATCCAGCTCGTTTAAAGAATTCTAGACCGATCAGATTTTGGTGTTTCACATACCAATCGAGCTGTTTGAAAAGCTCCAGCTGGGTTAGGCCCATAACAACTCTATGAAGGCTCAGTAGCTAAAGGTAAAAAAGGGTTAATGAGCCTGTAAGAGGAAAAAAAGGATCTTATTGGCCGAAAAGAAACTCGAACATCCGAAAGTGCAGCCCAGGACATGCTATAGGTCCACATAGACCTCTATCAAGGCACTTACCCAGGCCACCAGCCGTGCTCAATCGCGTTCGTAGCTGCAATATAGACGCTAAACAGGTTTCAGATTTCTCACGCACACACTGAGTACCGCGCTACCGCGACGATGGCTAGTTGGGAAGTTTTAAAGGCGCACCATGAGTACCTATTCGAAGACATCACCGGAGAGGATCTCGTCGAGGACTAGGAGAGGCTTGTCGCTGATGAAGACGACGTGCAGGTGGGCGTAGGCGACACGTGGGCTGCCTACAAGGACACAGAGCGGAGAGTGGCTAATGATGATGTCGAAGGTCGCGAAGGAGATAATATTCAGGGTGGTGATGGCATGGAGCAGCATGCTGTTGAAGTAGGGCTCCATGTTGGTGGACTCGGAGGCAGTGATGATGGGTGCGGAGGCTGGAGCTGTGACGCTGGCGTGCAGGTCAGTACCAGTGGATCCCGACGCAGTGTCGAGAGCGAGTCACCTGGATCGACTAGAGTACCATTCGGTGGCGATGTAGTGCACGCAGACACGGTGCACTGTGCTGATGCAGACGTAACGAGAGTTGCTGCCGTTGCCAGCACACCAAGATCCATGGGGAAGGCGTACATGAACTCACTGAATGTAAAGAGCGGGCTACCTATTGTGGCAAATCCGCAAGTTGCATAAGCCTACAAAGCCAATGGAGACTACAATTTGTTCTCGTTATTTTTAACTGCTTTATTCCGTCGCAAATTACTTTCGTGGACGTCTGCTGAGATGATTGCTCGTGGACAAGATGCTCCGACTGAGAGTGAGCCCGATGCTTACTGTGGGCAGGAGACTTCGATGAGCATCTGTGTATTAAGCAATATAAGTGAGAACTGGTCTGAAAAAGCGTTTTTTTTTACGCCAGAGTAAATCCCCAGAAACTATGGCGAGAGCGAGATTCCAGCAACTTCGCGCTACATTGAAGGCTCACGTCAATAGTAACACGTCGGCTGACAAGATACGCGACCCGCTGTGCAGAGCTTTACTCAATCCTTTGCAGACGCGCTTCGCAGCTATTGCAACCCCAATTAGAGTAAGTACTATTGACAAAATGACAGTTGCAACCAAAGCACGCTCAAAAGCCCGTACTTACAGACCTTAAAAAACAGACAAGTACGGGGTTCGAGTTTTCGCTGTGGTAGGCTGGGATTCACTGTACGTGCATTCACTCTGGGACAATGCATCAGGCAACGCGCTGTCAAAGACACCAGCTCATCGTTACACCGAGCTGTTTCCCGTGTTGAGGAAGTCTCCGCACAATAAATTGGCGCGACCAGAGATTCAAATCTGCCCGAAGTCGACTACGGCACTCTGAATTAGTATGGTGGGTCACAAGCCGAAAGTTCTACACTCTCCTACCGGCTATCGGCTCACGGCTTTTGACAATTTTACACGCGACATACGTTCGCGAACGCAACTCGTACATTCAACGACGATGAGATGCATACCATACTCAAACGACCTGAGAGCCACGCTATCGGCGCGAACGCTTCACTGGTCTTCCCAAGAGGCTGCATAATGCTGTCATGGTCTCTTTCCTTTTGAGCGCTGGACAGACGATCGTGTTTGCATCGCAAAATATTCATGGTGCCTACTGTGATTGCATTGTACAACCGATTCATGAACGGGGTCGATCGTGCTGACCAACTACTGTCAACAATCCCATCTGAAAGAAGCGTTTGACACATTTTACATGGCTAATGGACCTGGCGATTAATAATGCTTTTGCGCTACTGAAAAAAACTACGGCGCCGTCTCTCGCACTTCGCGAATTCAAACGACGTATTACGACGTATTGACGAATAATGAAAAGGGTGTAAGACGACGCAAGTTACGGCGAGAAAATTCACGGAAGCGTGAAACACTTGACGATGCGGTTGGTGCGGATTCTTCTTTTAATATCATTACGCCGAGCGCTACGACACACATCAACGGAAAGCTGACTTGTTATCTGTGTAGTATTCGGGGAATCAGCAAGAAGGCGAAGTACGGATGCACCAAGTGCGAAAGGGACTTTGATGTCGAGTGTTTCAGTGCGTTCCACTACTAAGACGTTTTCAAAGTAAGATCTACATCTATCCGTGATGTTCTTGACGCCGTTTGTCGCTCGTCGATAGATCCTGTCACATTTACACGCAAACGTGGTCAATAGGTCGATCACTAGGCTGATCTAAAACTTCCAGACGCATAAAAGCACAGTCTTTTTATACCTTGAATGTATCCGGCCAGTTCTCGAGAAGGCCTCGTTTCATGGACTCGGGCACACCTCCACTCATACTCTCCGTTTTCATATATATATATATATATATATATATATATTTAGATATAGATATATATACTGGCGGCGAAGAATAGCACGGAAAGAGTGGTTTCTCCGCCGTTTGAGCGAGCACGAACGCATTAGACGTGCCACGGTCTCACGCATCTCGCCGACTTAGATCTCCCAGTCGCACTTTGAAGACCCACACTACTCACAGATACCCTTGGCTTCCATGCTGATCTTGATATGAACAGCAGGGTGGTTCACGATAGAGAAGGGTAACGTTTGAGAGGATACGGGATGAAGTGCGATTGTTTGATTTTCTGTAGTTCTTCGATTTGACTTGTTGGGGTACAGGTCTCAATGAACCTCTTAAGAAATTGTTAGCTGAACCATTTCTTATTAGCCCTTTAACCATTTTTAACTCTTTTTCCCTTTAACCCTTTAGCTAAAAATGATGCCAATCCATGTAAAATAAAATAGTTTCATTTTTGAAAAAAGCGTAATCAGATATTTTAATATTATATAAAATAACTATTTTGAAAGTAATTTCTTATTAAAGATGGCCAGCAGCGTGGTGAACGCGCTGTTCGGGTCGTATGATCTGCGCAACGCCAAGCAATGGCGGGACGAGGATATGGCGTATCGGGAGCAGGAGATACAGTGGCTCAACGACGACATCGTGCGTGCGCATCAGTGGCGGCTAGCGGACACCGAGCGCTTCCTACGGCGCGAGAAGATGCAGAGCGAGCACTTGGTGTGCGAAGCTCGTGCTGAGCAGCTGTCCACCGTATCGGAGCAGGCCACGCTGCTCTGTGGCTTCATCGTCAGCGCAATGTGCAACGTCGGCGTGCCGGACAATGTCCACGCCTACGTGTTGTTCCTGTATACGGTCTCTGGCACTGCTGTGTGCGTGTCCATGCTCATCTGCGCCGTCATGTGCACCAATTTGCAGCTAGCAGTGACGCGCTATGCGGCACACACACTCGAGGACAGTGTGCGAACCATGGATATGACGCAGCTCGAGTGGGGCTCGCCCTTCAGCTCCTGGTGGCTCACAAGGTGCGAGAAAGAGCAGATGACTGCCTACAAGTTTATGCTCTTCGGCGTTGCATCCTTCTTCTTCTATCTCGGAGCAGTTTCCTGGATCCAATTCTACATGTCCACAGGGACGTCGCTGAGCATCTCGTCGCTGTCATTTGTAGGGTTCTTAATCTGGCAGCTTCGTATCGCCAGTAAGTGGAGGTATCTGCTCACCCCGCCGTCTTTGGGAACTTCAGCGAATAATTTAGGAGCTTCACATTTGTCGCACTCGTATCTGTCGGCGCCAAGGACACCAGCATCACTAACGTTAAGGAAGTCGGCGCTGGAACCGACTGCCGCTCCAGTGTCTGCTTCCAGCTTCACCAAGTCCATCACGCCGATCGATACACCGTGACAACTTTTAAGATAAACGTAAATATAAATATGGCGCATTACAACTTATAATTGGCCTACGTCTCACAGTAAAGTGACACTCTTCACCGGTTGGACACACTGTAGCGCCCACGTGTTGGATTCTGACGTGGAAGTGTCAAATTTCAGAAAATCGTCCTAATTTCTGGTGGTCCATGCACTTGCATGCAAATCCTGTCGACTCGGCGATCGACGAGGGCGCTTGAAGCAAGCCCTTGATCTCGGTAGTTGCAACTTGCAGTTCGCCCAGCGCGGCTGCCTACGTGCAAGACGAATCCTTTTCACAAACGTGGGGTGGGCGATATGGCTGGGAAGACGATCTCCAGCGAGTCGTCCGACGAGTCCAGCAGGTCTTGACCCTCCGGGGGCAACAAATATGTCGTGAACTCGATCACCTCGTAGACGAACGCCAGCACCAAGAACAGCAGCCACCAGTAGAAATAGCGAATGTTGCCCTTGCCCACGCACTTCCCCGTCCACGGACAGTGATGATCATACTCCTCAATACACACCCGACAGTCCATGCAATGCAACGCTCTAAAGCAAGCAGCAAACTCTTTTAGATCAGGTTTCTCATAACCGCACTCCTGTAACAACGTACCCTTCCGGTCGGTACGAGTCACAATGGTCACAATAAGTGTATGTTTCATCAAGCGGCACCTCAATCCTGCAATAAATGACCTAATCAGCTCTTCGTAGTTCGCACATTCTTTTCACTGCTCTCACCTTTTGACAATGCCCGGGTTAGAGCACCCAACCAGCGCATAACACGTTAAGCACAAGCCCGAGAGTATCACGCCAGCTCCCAGCTCCACCACTCCCGCCTTCTCGAACGTCAGCACGTTTACTATCGTTGATAAGAAGAAGAAAACCGACCACGTAGTCAGCATCAAGTGCCAGTGCGGCCCCAACATGCAGCTCGGCGGCAAGGCATCTGCGTCTCTCTCCACGTTCGTATCTCGCCATCGGATACCAAAGTTTGCGTGCTTAAGTTGCACGAGCTCCAGCACGTGGTGTGTGGCTAAACACAGCACGCCATCTAGTGCGTGCAACACTTGCCATTGACCATCATTCCTATCTTCGCCACTTTCTAGGTCGTGGGCTGGTGGGAAGGGCCGTACGCCCATACGACTGCCCGCCAGCAGGTTGTCGTACTCGTAGCTGCACTCAGCGTTGCAGGAGTGTTTGTCGAGGACCACGGGTGGTGACGCGATGTGCAAAGGCTTGTGGAGGGGCGTGGGTGCCACAGGCGAAGACACTGTCCGCTTGGCCTTCTTCCCCATGTCAATATTGCGAGTGAGTCACTGAGTCAGTGACGGGCGGAATCGATGATTTTGTCGCATACGATTTTGCAATAAAACACGTTTTCCCTACAATCACATTTGAAAAATACCCTTTCTGTCATTTTTCGCTCATCTACACTGTATATGCATGTATACGTTCAGCGTATACTTCAGTACATGTATGTGTTTCTTTGCGGAATAAAGCTGGTTGAGAAGTAACAATTACAGCTGGTTTTAGCTTAGATCGAACACGGCCTAGGAATTTGACGATCTTGCATCTTATTTCGTCCGCATTTTAAATGCAAATTGTGTTGGGGATAAGGGAGACCTTTTGCAAAAAATCATCTGGTTCAGCTCCCAACAAACTGTGTGATTCGTTATCATTCAGCTTAAGCTTACTTCCGGGTATTAGAGAACTGATATTATACAGGCTTTGAAAAAAATAATTTTCTTCGTCCAGAAATATATTCCAGTGGAATAACGATATTCCACTGAAATAAATTATTGAATATAGATCGGTAATCTATCCGTCATTTATTCAGATATCATCCAGATAATCGCTATTCCAGGCCTTGCGAATAATGTAATGAATCGACTTTCATTAATAAAGTGGCGCGTCAGACTGACTGCGTACGCTATCAGAGCGCGAGCTGATAAAAGAGGAGGCTAACGAGCCATAGGCGCTTGAGAAGGCCGGTTGTCCGTACACAAAGTGATGTCGAGCAGCTTCGAGCGTGTCCAAGCGATTGGATTCCATCAAGCACTTCACACAAAAACGCACTTTTCTTTGAGTGAGTTTCAGATCCGGCGAAATAAAGCTCAACCTCTTGGAAACTTTGCACGACCCGCATAACGATCCAAAACACAACTTGCATGTAGAGTTGGGCCTGCCGAAGCCTCGAAGCCTTGAGCTTTTGATAATCTTGGAGCAGGTTACGCAATCGGGCTTAGAAACGGGAGTACCGTACTCTCTTAGTTCGGCGTGCCTCTGCTCCAGCAACCACGTCAGCTTCTTCATCTGTCCGCAATACGAATACTTGAGACCTGCCATCGTGGCATGCACCATCCCTGACAAAGCCATCGTGCGGATGATATCTCCTCTCGGATCAAGGATACCTGTCCCGCGGCAGTCTGTTCGATCGGGCCCCTCCTGGTGGAATATAGCGCAAAGAGACATATTGCCGCGGATTCTGCTCGGTAGTCCATGCGTTTGCGGAAAATCAACAGAGTGCATCAAGTGGTAACCCACACGCTCTCCGTTCTCCAAGCGGAGGATTCCCGTGCTTTCTACATAAACGTAATCGCGATTCCGCACTAACCCAATTGACGCTCCAGGTATATCGATCTCCATCCACTTAACCACCACCGATCGGAACGGGTCGTCCACTGTCGGCTCTATTATCGTCGCGAGAACGGCAGCAGCACTGAAGTCATTCAAGTATGACGCCTTGATTCGCATCGACTCGAGCGTCGGACTGACTAGACCGAACATGATCTCGTCTAGAGTTCCAGGTAGTGGGCCGACCATTAGTGACACAGGCAGCTCGGAGTCCGGATTAGAATTTTTGCGTTCAATGTACGTCGTCGCAGCGCCTGATGCTGAAAACTTTTTCCAACGACCAAGGTCGACTCGCTTGTTCGTGCTCACATATTCTTCGTACTCTTCGAACTTCGCGTGAACGAGTGCGTCGACGATATCAAGAAGGTTGGTACGATCTTCGTTAGACAGCGTCAAGCCTCCGAATGGGTTTACAGTGAATCGTTTGTTGCTCATTCCGTCTCACCAATTGAACCTTGGGCAATGGCCACTCAAATCGGGGAATGAGGTTGGAAAATGAGCGGCGTCGACAGTTGATTCAACTGCGTGGCTGGACTGCACCTAACCATGGCAAATCTTGAAGCTTACCAGGTGGCATTTCCGACACGACAACTTGATGTTGTTGGCAACAACTTGTTGGCAACAACTTGTTGCCAACAAGTTGTTGAACAACATCAAGTCACGTATCCGACGAGCCTCAGCTCTCGCAGAAAATAGGAGAGCAGTAAACCTCAGTGGGGCGGGGGGTATCGACTTTACTGTAGTGGAGGAGTTAGCTACATTGCTCGTTTTCAAGCTCTCTTATTCGCTTAAATGAAATACGAATAAACTTTTAGGATTGGACATTTATGGATTTATTTAAAACCCACAGGTGGCCAATAGCGCACAGTTAACAAGTTCGGCGTAGGCACACGTGCAAATATGGCGTCACCAGGACACGGTGAGCGCTGCGAGCAAGTGCAGGGTAGGCGTGATCATGGGAACGGCGAGTGGTGAGAGCAAGTGTGGTGCCGGTGTAAGCTTCGATTTGGTGAGTGCTGAGAACAAAGTCAGCGTGGACGTGAGTCAGAACAGAGCGGGTGCTGCAGAGATCTACGGCGAGATCGTGACCCAGAATACGGCGAGCGTCAAGTGTGGCCGAAGACTTAATTGGCACGGCGGGCAAGTGCACGGAGGACGCGGTCACAGCGCCATTTGAGAACACGCTGAGCGCTGAAATTAAGTTGTGCGTGCGCGATTTAGAACACTAAATCGGTGATAGCGTTCAGCCAAATGGTTATGACAAGGGCGCAAAAGAATGCTGCAGAGGTTATGGAGCACGATGGAGAGCTAGCGTTGACTCTTGTGGCACCAAAGGAAAATAATGATGCAAATTTGACAGATAATCTTGCAGCACGTAATGTGATGGGAACTCACGAAGAACAAGTTGGAAGTATCGTGAATCAGTTTTGGACACGTACGGAGGCTTTAGCTACGAGCTACGCAAATTTGCCAGTGGCAGCAAGAGCAGCAAGCTTATGCACAGACTGAGGCTTTAACAGCTGCTCAGGAGTCAGCACAAGTTGGAATAGAGCAACTCGCCAGCCATCAGCAGACAAGTGCACTTCGTTTTCAGCAAGAAGTACAAGACACGCGACTTGCCAGCTCAGTCCCTGGAGCGAATGCAAACGGAACACGCTGAGTAGCTCGAAGCCACAGTGAATCAGCAAATAGAGACCATTCGTCGGGATGTGCTACATGATGTTGGACAAGCAAGCGCAGGCATTCACGAACAAGCCGTAGACGTGAAACGCATTGAAGCGCAGTTAAACTCTGCAATAATGGGGTCGCACGATGCTATGACAAAGTCGCTGGCACAAGCTCTACCTCCACAACCTGCACCAACTTACCTGGACATTGAGCGTCTAGTTCATGACACTTTGGTATATCATGATAATGGCTGACTGGGGAAAGAACCGAAGCGAACAAGCGAGTCCGTGAATAAGCACCTTAAAGCAAAACTTGATGAACAAGATGAGCTAATAAAACATTGTGTTAGCACGGCTTCTGCGAATGTGGAGACTAACTTTGAAGCTAAAATGCGATTGGCAGTTCAGTCGGCTCAAGCCGAGCTTATGCAGAGAAATGATGAGCAGCTTAAGTCAGCGCCAGCGTATCCGGCTTAAAATTTACGGAGAAATATAAGAGTCAGAGCTCCGACTGGAGAAGAAATTGCAGGGTGTGATGCACACTAATGGAGTAGAAACCACGAAACGGCTCGACACAGCATTACAGCGTCACGATGAAGCCATTAAAGCCGTTGGACGTAAATGCGAGCTCCTAGACGTTAATGTGAAGGAATGGAAGCTCGTTTGACAGCACTAGAGATTAAATTAGGAACAGATGGTGAAAACGAGCGCGATGGCTCCAAGCAGAATGGCGCTGAATCTCTGAAGAATCGACAAGTGGCAGAGGTGCCTTTTGTCAATACCGCAGCATGGTAGCCGAGATGGTGATTCCTATGAGTTGGTGGAAGATTTGCTGCGAGGACTCGCTGAAGAGACTATCGCTAGTGTTCGCACAATCACTAACAGCAGTGCGGCTTGCCAGAAAGTCATTGCGCTGGCAGAAGAGCGGCTTCATGCAAGATCAGCGCATACGCGGGCAGCCCAAGTGCGTCGAGACGTTCTGGTGCAGAGGCATCATCGATAGTACGAAAAGATATTATCGCTCAGGCGCAACGTGATGTCAAGTATAGAGCTGAAGAGGCTGCTCGTGCTCACAGCGCTCGAGCTCATCAACTACGTGGTAAGAACTAATTTATGAAAAACCGAAGCACATCACTAACATTTTATCGTGCCTATTATCGTGTCTTTTTGTGCAGTTAGCGCGGCAATGAATGCGAGTCGCACACCGAGTTCGCAAAGCTAGGAGCTGTTTATGATATAATCGCCACAGCCCATCTAGGCTAGTACTCGATAAAAGGTCGATAATAGAATCTTCTCCATATTCATCGGGTACAATTTCAATCGGAAATGTCATACTTGCCGGCACACGCTCCTCAATCTCGCTCGAAGGAATTGCTTGGCACTGAGAAAGGTCAACAAACTTGCTGTTCCTGTTGAAGAAGATAGCCGTGTCAATGTTTTGCGGGGACAGTCTGGTGCGCTGCGTGGCTACCATACCCCCCGCCAAACTGAAATCTCGCTCAATGTGACCGTTTCCAAAAGTGCATAACCGACTCTTGTTTTCGCTCAATAACGCGTAGTTCGACAGGATCGTCCATCCAGCGAGAAATCTCACCATCAATTCGATTTGCAATGTAGTTCGTAACAGGTCGTTCACGTACGAGAAAATATAACAAACACAGGTTAGAATCTGATCAGCACAATACCTCTTCAACCACAATACGCACGGACAGGACAGACTCGGTCGCCCCGTGCACGGCTGCGCACAGCCTTCGGCTGGGAGGGGATGAGCACGCAACGTGAACAGAATGGAGAGTGGTGTTATCCACACTAAGACTTAGTAGCATAATGGTAGGAAGGTTTGTGGCACTTTGGGTGGTGCACTTCAGTTTCCGTTAGTCCTCGAATCCCCTGCAGTCCCGAGAGCCTACGACGAGCAAGTCGCCTGCGGCGCACAGCACCCCCTTCAAGACCATGTCGGGCCTCAGCGCATACATATCTTTACGCAGCCGCAGAGCGAAGTTGCAGCGCGTCGGAGCTGCCACCGGAGGCACTCCACGCTGGGGACCTAATCGAGTATTATAGCAGAGCCTTCGTCTGCGGCGACAGGCTAGGATATTGGCGCGCCGTCGTCACTCGAGTGGACGAAAGCAACGACGTGGACTAAGTCATTCCAAAGGACTTAATGCTGAAGAGGTTGGCGGACTACGTCGGCACCACCCTGGGACCAAGCCAGAGCAAGTGGCGCAAGCTGAGAACCTTCATGTTGGTTTCTAGGACTTCTCGGCCCCGACGAAAGCTAGCGTATTAAATAGCGCGTTCCAATCCGCTGTTGCTGCGGCATACGATGCCTTGCGAGAGGATATTGTTGATGAACGCGAGGAGATCGTCCCTGGGACCCCACAAAGTAGCGTGTGCAGCTCTCCTGAGGCTCAGGCTAATGTCGTCTCCGTGGAGGCACCCAGCACCCCGGCGCGGGCCGATACTCCAGATTAGCAGTCTTCTGACGAATTTACGGTGTCGAAGGAACCCTCCCTTAGCGAGAAGGTGACTTGCAGCTCCTCGCTTAGGGAGATTATTGACTGTGTCCCGGGGAAGGCGAGTGGAGCGTCTTCCAAGGCAGAGGCTGCAGCATACGTGCGGTCTGTACCCAACCGCTACACGCGCGTCAATATATGTCACCAGCCCAAGAAGAGAACGGCTCAGTGGCACGTTTCAAGGTCCCGCAAACGGCGACACCTGGCAAAGTGTGCGGTGACGAAAAGCGGATCCAAACTGTATCATACTGCGGCGTTAAGACGTCAAGATTTATCCTCGGGCTCGTGCATTTCTTACTTTGTAGCGTTTCATATTTTCTAATACGGAACTTCAGTTTATCGTCTTGCTTGGGTACTACAGAGGCTTGAAGCTTTTCCAATTCTCAACTTCGTGTACTTGAAGCATACTTCAAGCAGAAGGATTGCATATTCGATTGTCTGCTCACATTCCTATTGCACCACAGAAAACAAGACTATACTAACAAGCTCGCTCTGCGGCAGGTTGACGCTTTGTGAACGCTGGATCACTCGAAGCTCAGGGCAGCACCCACATCACGAGGCCACCCTAGTTCGGGAAGTACAGCCACTGCACCACGCTTTATCTTCCTACGACTTACCAACACCTCACGCCCACTGCTATCGACGTGCGCAGTCACACGCAGTGCATACAGCACGTGCACACAGGCGCCAAAACCAAAGAAGTAGTCGCACGGGCAGCTTTGCCATTGGATGTTCACGGGCGAACCGTCTACGGGCTGCCCCTCGTACTCTTTTCGCGCGTAGTTGCTGCCCGTCTGCGCCGACACAGCAATCGCTTCCTCGGTGCGCTTGTTTGGGGCAACTAAAACTCGGCGGGCAGGCAGCGAAATCACACGAAGGATAGAGCATTCTCCGGAGCGCACGTACTCGACATGTTGGCCTGGTGCGAGACCTAGTAACCCCTCTCGCACCATCTCGGAGACCCTACGCGCGAGGGTCGGTGCTGGAATCACGGCATACTCGAAGGCTCTGGAGCTGCTGGATTGGTCCTGGCAGCAGCCACTGAGCTCGAGCAACAACGTTCCCATCTTTAGGCGACGGCGCAAGGTGTAGTCGCGCTTCAACAGCGCATTGAACGTCTCCGCCGGGTTGTTCGTCGAAGCGAAACCGCTTGGCGTGGCGAAGCGCTGCCACACCGCGAAGGGCCCTACGACCCATTGTCCGTAGAAGTACTGCACAAATGCTGTTAGGGTCGCTTCGGTCATCCAGCGGTGGAGAACAGCACGCAGCATCCCCGTATAGTGCGCTTGGTCCCGAGCAAAGTGCAGGTCGTATAGGTCCGTCAGGACACGAGCTTGCGAGTCCGAGGAAAGCATCTTAACCCGCTCCTGGATGTGCTTCATCACATGGAAGAAGCACATCAGGAAGCAAAACCGTGGGTTATCGCCAAATACCGACGACAGAGCATTAAATTGGGCTCTGTCGCCGTCAGCCATTGCGTATTGCACCGTCAGGTGCTTGTTCGTCATCCAAAAGTAGAGGCGCCGTAGCGACAAAAGCGCATTCCGGAAATAGACTCCGTTTCTTGAGATATAATGAACATAGCGACCAAATGAAAGCGGCGCGAGCGGTCGGACACCCCCACTACCAGCACGGGGTAGTCCATCCTGTTCGTCTTGTAGGTGCCGTCCAGGTGCAGTATGAAGCTCTCTGGCGGCACCATTAGGCGTAGCATTAGAGCCTTCGTCGAGATGCCGACCAAGAACGGCTTTCTGTCCGAGCCGTTCCCGACGAGGGGCAAACCTTCGTTGTCCAGCTCTCACGTGAACGTAAAGGGCTCCGTCATGTCCTTCGAGTGGTCGTACGCTTGCTGGCGAATCCACCTCTTTAAGTCCTCGACTCGGTCATGGTTCTCTAACCGCGAGCGGGCGTAGTGGTTTACAAAGTTTTGTACGGTCTTGAGAGCGGGGAGCTCCTCCAGCGGGGTAGCGAATTTGCGGGCCAGCGCGTGCCTGATGCGCATGGGTCTCATGTGGTTCTGAACCAACTCTCGGACGAAGGCCTTCTGAGGCTGGGTGAGCTTCTTGCGCACCGGTGAGGAGGTGGAGGAGACCGTGTTGTGCTCTCCGGAGTCGTAGATGGACGCGTGCTCGGACTCCAAGCACGTGACCACCTTCCCCCGCCAGGGGCACTTCACGGGGCTCGCCTCTTTGCATGTAGCTGAGCTGCACTCCAATAGACGATAGCGCATCTTATGGTCTCCTTCAGGGCAGAAATTACACCCCATGACTTGCGACTTTTCAATGTCGAACGACTTTAGCTTCGCGAACACCACCTCGGTCCCGACGGCGTCCACATTGACGGCGAGCTCTCGCCAACTAACTCGCGGCGGCATACTCGATCGCGATTGCTGTGCTGGAATGGTGTGGCTCACACTGCACACTGGTCACCAGATTAACCTTAATCGCGCCTTTTTGTGTGCATCCAGCTGGTGTCCTATCGTGTTGTGCTGGGTATTGTGCTAATCAGACCCGTGCAGTGGTGACCAGATCGAATGGTGCTGACACAGATTTGTTGTGTTGTTACCATACTGCATGGTGCCAGTAAGGCGTTCTCTTCACGTACTGGTGAGCAAAAGTTTCAGCTAGTTCATCTGAAAAGCTGTATGCTGAAGGAAACTGCTCCTGGGCTTCATAGTCGTTTGAATTCGTAACCCTCACAATCAACACACCACGGATTTTTTTCTTTAATCTTGTCAGACACAATCTCCGTTTGACGTTGAGCCATTCACATAGATTTATTGTTCTCCACTTGCTGCTGCATTGGATTGGTGTTCTGAAGTGTACACAATCTAACAACTCTGTGCAAGGATCGCTCAGGTCGCTTATATGTATACAGCAAACGTTGCTGCATTTCAAACACGTACGCTGCTCCACGAATAGCTTCAGACTTAAAATATCGTGAGAAGAACCGGTGATCCAGTGCCGCACAAAGACGCTTGCGCGTTGAAGTAGCAAGAGGAGTTAATTCACCGACGATAATCCACTGAGGTTGCGCTTTTGCCGTCATGTAGTGCTGCAGAGATTGGTCAACATTTAACGTATTTGACCGAGCGAGATATAACTTGAGAAGAACATCCACTTGATTTGCCTTTTCTGCTTGGCAGACACGTTTGATTTCAGCGATTGGTGTCAAAAGTGATAGAATGTGTATCAATTCAGCTGGCCGTTCTCAAGAAGGAATGTAGATGGAGGAACTCCTGCGCGCTCGGCTTGGCGTCGCCGCATTTGATACCAGGCCACAATAGCTTCCCCTTTGTCGAGCACTCACTGAATGAAGCTAGTAAGACTAAGAAAGTGAGCCGGGGCATTGTCAAGTAGCTATGTCGTGCCAGTGCTTGTGAGACCTTTACAAAGAACTTGAAAGAGATCGCCACTTTTTTCGACAGTTCGAACTTGGTAAATAGTTTTCTTGACCCTAGAAATCAACCGAGTCAACTCAGGGTTACCTGCATCATCGTTCATCCCACACGCATTTTTTGTCGCCGCGTGTGCCATGTGTGCAATGCGCCATTCCCAACACTATTGCAGCGTAGCGCCACCTTAGTTCAATGTGGCGCGTACGACGACTGTACGTAGGACTAGTTACCATTATATGAGCGGCTTGATTGTCGATTCCAATTCGTAGCGTTATGGAATGATGAGGTAGGATCTCTTGCAGTATATTACTCCCTGCCATCGCCTCCATACTCGCCTCGCACGCTGATACGTGCTTCGTACTGCTGCAAATAAAACAAGTGCGTGACTTTTGTCCACATGACTGCTTATCCTGCTGGCCCTCACCTCCATCCTGATTGCCTTATTTTCCTCCATCATTTTTGTGACCACTCCGCTTTCCACCGCGTTTGCCCTGAAATTCTTTCTGCCTGACACCCGCTGCGAGGATCAGCTCACGGACTCATTTTGGTGTGCACACACTAGGGTCCGCTCCATAGCGAATAGAAATTTTTAGACACTCAAACTCTGTCTGGTCTGGTAAACTCTCCAATGGCATATCTACCATAGTGCTGTCTGCAATATTGTGTTGCAAGTCTTCAAGCTCCGTTTTAACAGAGGTGTAGATTTGTGTCTTCACCAGATACGAGCTTCATATCCCAAAGGTCGTTCTCTAAGCGACGGATACAGTATATGTATATGTAGTATACGCCTTAACCACCTCGTTCTGTTTTCCTTCGTACAGATTTCGAAGCTCGGTCCACATCTCGGATCCAGTTTTCTTGTCGCGTATCTGGAGGAGAACGTCCGGCGGCACCGACGTACCAAAATTCCTCGTGAGCTTAACTAGCTTCTCTGAGAAGTTCTCCTTGGTCTCGGCACTAGCCGTCTCCAACATCGCCAAGGACAGGCTACCAACCGCGATGTCTTTGAGACCATTTTCTTTGACAGCATTCATTATGGCCCATTTATACGTCTACCAATCTTTACAATTCCAGTTTTTCGGCACTCCGTCGTTGGTGTACTTCATAGGCTTTGCCATTTTCACCCCGAGGAATTTCGCCAGTTGGGCTCGGAACTGTTTGAACGTCAGCCCATTCCAGGAAGACAGGAGTACAGCAAAGAGAGAAAATGAAAAGCTGATAAAATAATGTTATTAATAGTTAACTACTTTTTGTAGCTCCTACCAACTCTCCCTCATTCTCATACAACGACCTGTTTCTCGTAGCTTCTCAGTACTCTTTTCATCTGTAAGTCACATGAATATTCCAACACTTTCGACGTCACCCTCCGCCCTTCATTCTTTCGCTGTTTTCCCTTTAATTACGAGGAATGATCTCAAGAGGGATGGTACTTTGTAGCAGTGTGTCTTGGTGAGAGCCCGATATACACTTAAAGGCTTTGTCTGCATTGCTCCTTTGTACACTTTCTTTGAGTCACGAACAGCTACGCGATGCGTGGCTGTTCGTGAAGCCAATTTTAGTGCTCTGACTGCATGTATACGTCGGTGCCATGTTGGAATTCGGCCTTCACCCGCAAAAGTGAGTGCTAAATCGTGGCGATGTATGACCCTGTTCAGCCACTCCGCCCTCAACAACGGGTTTTGGGCATACCAGTCTCTTAAACCCAAAATCCGGACAATATGTGTGTGGGTATAAAGGTTTTGTCGCCATCACTGACCTGGTGCCTCACACACGTTTTGACAAAACCTTTGTGAGCCCACACACCTGCTGACATTGTCCCGTTGTTGCAGGCTGCACTGCTGTTGCAGCAGCAGCAATGCTGCTTACAGTATTGCCTCAAAGAATTAATAACCTAGCTAGCAGTAATACGGTACATGTACCGTATTATTTAGAAGATCGATGTTAGCATCACAAAATGAGTTTTTGTGACTTCGTACTTAAGTGGGAATTTCACATGTGCAGTGACCGTTTGCCGCCGCTACGCGGTGGAATGGCATGGTTTGTTGATGAGGTGGCCGCAATCTTAAGTAATGCAATGCATCGTGTCCTTTCGCTTAGGATCCTGTACTTTCCGGTTGCGTGTGCCTTCGTCCACCCCAGTACGTCGTGATTTCGTGTACTTGCTTACCATTTCATAGTCTCATGTGGCGACGGACGATCCCGGTAGTTTCGTAAGTTTCTGTTGCTCCGTACTAATGGTATTCGTCGATCTCTTCCTGACTTCGTGGTTCTATAATCACCCGAGACTCATGCTGCGTAGTAGTTACGTGTTGGTTTTGTTTTGGTTTCGCGCTGATCCGCTGTACGACTCCCTTTCGTGGCTGCTAGCTATCCCGTGTCCCCAAGGGTTTTCTCTGTAGTCGCGGTGTGGTTCTGCTGGCTATGCTACCGTACTCGCATAATGTATCCGTGTTGCCCGTGTTACCGTGCTCTACACTGGTGTCGTGCTCCATGGCTCAGTGATTTCTCGTCTATAGCTCCCGTGGCTGCGTACTCTCCCAACGTTTAATGATTGGGCCACCGTCCATGTAATCGTCTTATATCGTGGTGTCACGGTTGGTCTGTTGTATGTGCTATAGTCTTCTGTCGTAGTATCGCGCTCCGTGGCCCGATGTGCTCAGGTTCTACCCTGGTATCGTGTTCCAATGTTGGCTGATCTCCCGTTTATAGTCTCCCGAGATTTCACATTTGGTCTGTCGACAGTGATCCTCGCTCTCCTGTGGTGCCAAAATTCTCTTCCGTGTACTCTCACAGCTACGTGCTCTTTCGTAGCCTCGCACCTGCGTGCTCCTGCGTAAGTGGTGATTTTCAGCATGCTGGGATGTCATCCTCATTTGTGGTCCGTACACTCCTGTCATGTTCTTGTCCTTCCAAGCTTTAATGGTAACGGGCTCGTCCGTAGCTCGTGCTTTAGGTTCCTTCATTGATTCAGTCCTCTTTTACCGTCCGTGACCTTCCGGGCTTCGTGTTCTTCTTCTATCCCATCGTGTGCATAATTTGAGTCAGTGTCCCTACGCTGTTCGTGTTCTTACTTAATCACGTGCCCCTGTGCTAATAATTCAATCACAAAACCTGTTTCCAGTGCGTTTAATGTACTCTACGTACCGTGTTAGAAAGGGTGCACAGCCTCGCGTTTCTTCGTTTTGCCTGGAAGATCTTAGCTTTCACTGTCGCTTCCGCCATGACAATTCGGGTTTGACTTTGCGGCGACCGCCATTTCAGTTCGATGAGCTCGACGAGACTGTTTGGCTGTTTTTGCATCATCACCTTGCTGTTGGATATATAGGTTCTGAATATATTGCATCTTCGCGAAACCCATCAGATACGTACGGTGTCGTGTATCATGTACATCCTTTCAGCATTCAAATTGGGCGGTGACAGCGGCTCGAGGAAGTGCTCGAATATACAAGTCACTTTGAGCCGGTCTGTCCACACTCTGTCAACCTTTCGACGTAAAAGTTGTGTTCTTGGTCTGCAATTTGAAGTCTTCCTACACATCACGACGCCCGGCTTCGACGCGTTCATCTCGAATTACTGGAGCTGCTCCACGCCAAATAAATTCGGGTACAGCTCGGTAACAATTGAAACCCTCGAAAAAAGCATAATCACGTAAAATGTGACGGCAGGCTAAAAACGGCTAATTCCATAACAGCTGTGACAACGCTACATATTTTCGAATATGACCAAAGCCCTGTCGCACGAGTTCTTTTTAAGGTGTCCGAGCTGAGCGAGCTTGTCGGTGTGACCCTCGCGGAGCGATCTCTGCGGGCGCCATATCCATCCAGGATTGACTGCAGTGGGATGGAAGCGGCTCGTGCCCAGCAGTTTGATGGGGGAGGCTCAGGCTATAGGCTGCCATGCTAACTGGGCCTTGCTCGTTTGTCGAATTCGAGCTTTCGGTTTATCAGACTTTTAAATACGAAAAAATAACGGTCTACTTTAGCCCCAGCACCCTGACATCTAAGGGCAAAAAGGGACCAAAAGCTAGAGTCTTGGCTTGGCAGCAAAACCAACACTGACACGCTCTTGCTTCCATGGAGATAAAGCCACTTACGACTTATATAAACGATATGCTTATTATGATGTCTACCGTTGTACGAGAATGGACACTCGAGTTTGTCACTAATAACAGATCATTTCTGTGTTTTATCCTTGATTCTTGGACCAAATCACAATTAAGCTCATGGCTTTTTACAAATTATGTTCGACAAAATTTGGAGATTTGCATTCTCATGGCATTCGCTCTCTAACGTCATATATTACCAGGGCTCCCGATTAATGCATGATTACATAAATTAATGTACATTTATTTTATGCATGATGTATGGGAGCTCGAGCGCGGTTGAAAATGCATAATGTATGGGAAGAAAATGTATTGCTTCACACTTTAATACTAGTTTTCGTTGTAAAGGTCATCACATATGTGGTTTTCATTAATGACCATTATGTGTGGACGGGTATCTCAAATTCAAATGCATAATGTATGGGAGCCTCGAAATTTAAGCTGATTATTAATGCCATTATCGGGAGCCCTGTATATTATACTACGACGTACAAAATGACACTTATCCACCATTAAGAGTTATCGAGATACTCGCCTTTAACCCAACATATTTTGTCCTAGAAAAAAGGATTAAAGACGACGGATTTTACCTAGAATTAGCGAAAAGGACAAACATGCCTTAGAGTTTGTTAGGAGGGTACCGTGCTTCAGTTTAAGTGCGAAGTGTCGGATATGACAGATATTCCTTAAAGTAGGGCTACCATGGAGACTCATTGATTATCTGTAAAGACCCTTTTTGAAAAGGTTATTCAATCACAAATAAAACAAATCGATGTCTGCCTCTTCCCATCTCATTTTTATGCCTGGATTTATTATTCTGACCATGCTCGATCTACAGACGGATGGACATTCCATCTGCGATTCGCAGATTGCGAAGCACAATACAGATGAATCTTTCTGTAGCTAACCCGCCGCGAGCCAACAATTTATTCCTAGCTAAGGTATTGTTGCAGCCTGGCGTACCTTCAAAATGGTACATTTACAGAAGCCAATCCATTTTATTCCTTGTCTCCAATTTTTAAAACTAGCGGCATAGCGAAGCTAAGTCAGCCCGCATCGTGCTCACCAATGCTTAGCTTGCAATTTTGCCAGCATCATGCTATCAAATGCCACCCAAATACTACCAGTAAGCGCCAGCCTCTTGACGCTGGAATAATTGCTGCATTTAAGCAGCGTTACCAGCGTCGCCAGATCCAGCACGCTCTTAATCGTCTTAAAGCCGACCAAGTGATGTCGAAAGCGACCAGGTTTTACAAGGTGACTCGACTGCTGGAATTCTACGTCACCCTCGATATTTGCTAAGTGCTGGAGACACATGGGTCAACTCGATTACTATGCGTGTGAATACAGTGAGCCAGACGAGAAAGACCCCGTAATCGACGAAGCTGCTACGCTGTCGCACCTACATGCGACCTAATGAGGAAGGAGAGTGCAAGCAGCATGGTCATTGCTTGCCTACTTCGGACATGATGCACAGCCGTGACATTTTTTAATAGTTAAGCACCTCAGAACAGTCATTTTTGGAAAGTCTGTATTCCAAATTACGAGAGAGAGGCATATAATAATATTATTTTAGACTAAACCCCGGAAACCGATACATTTACTTTATTCCTGTCGGCGGGTATTTCTTTAGTACAAGTATGGACTACATTTTATACCGACATGTACCGGTACCAGCACCTCGAACAATTGACTACGCAACGGATTTACCCGATCGACATGTTTCTGTTGGGCAGATGACCACGGTAGTGACTAGTTTCTTCACCGCATGGGCATTTCTGCGGGGGGTCGTGCGGCAGACTCGCCTTGCTCTGACACTTTGTCATCAAATAGAACTGATATTTACTATAGCACGCGTCCCAACGATGGTGCCTCCACGATGAGGAGTCTTTATTGAAGACACGTCGGATGGAATGGACCTCCCCTTCTTCCCGAACATGCGCTGGCGTACGAGCAGTGCACGCGCTTCAGTGTGAAATCTGCGTCCTGACAGGAAACGTCGGCTCGTTCACGGTCTCACTTAGGAACATCTAGGCGGGTCACCCATGGCAGCCTGCCATTGGCAGGCGGTAGTCGCTTCACTGTCAACCCGTTCCCGGACTTAGTTTTGACCATCGAAGACCGAGAGCAGCTCATAGAAATCGCCCAAGAGCTGGTGGCCGCCAAGTTCGCAGAGTACCAAGAACACATTAACAACCAGAAATACATCTACCAGACTCGCTGGAAGAAATACCAGAAGGATGGCAGCACGATGATGTACCTAGAGCGCAAGAAGTCCAACCCGGAGTCCAAGTTGCCGGCGCTGCTTATGGTCGGTCCGTTGCCCGGTTCCCTCGACGAAAACATGTTCGGACTCGTGAGCCCGACGCTCGAGTCGATGCGGATCAAATCGTCGTACCTCAAAGACTTTAACGCTGCTGCAGTGCTAGCAACGATCGTGGAACCGACCGTAGAAGAGCCGCTCCGTTCGGTTGTGGTCAAGTGGATGGAGATCGACATCCCTGGCGCGTCTATCGGCTTTGTTCGGAATCGAGACTACATTTACCTCGAGAGCACGGGCATCATGCGTCTAGAAAACGGTGAGCGGGTGGGTTACCACTTGTTGCACTCGGTGAACTTCCCACAGACACACGAGCTCCCGAACCGTGTGCGTGGCAACAGGTCGTTCTGCGGGATGTTCCACCAAGAAGCCCCGGACAAGACCGACTGCCGCGGTACCGGCGTCATGGACCCTGGAGGCGATATGATCCGTGCTCTTGGCATTATGGGCATGGCTCAAGCAACGATGGCTGGTCTCAATTATTCGTATTGCGGTCAGATGAAGAAACTCGCGTGGCTCCTGGAGCAGAAGCATGCAGAAGCCAGAGAACATGGCACTTCGGCCTTCAAACCTGAGTGTGTGACCTGCCACAAGAAGGTCAAAGAGCGTACGTTCGGTAGGTCAAATAGTAAGTGCAAGTTGTGCTTCGGTGCCATATGTGTAAAGTGTAAGATCCCCAAGAAACGGAGCTTCATCGCCCCCGACCTGGAGATGGTGCAGCGCAAGGTGACGTTCTGTGCCAAGTGTCTGCTTGAAGCGACCCACATGGATACGGAGGAAGCTGCACGTGTGCAATTCGTGTACAAGCACACCGTCACGTCGAGCGTCTATGGGTCGTCGGGGCGGTTTTCGGATGAGAGTACACGCTCTGATAGCACGATCTTGTCGTACTCCTACATGTAGTTGCCGAGCGTGCTTCCGTTTTCGTCACTTGATTTCATTTATAAGAATTTGAGCGTAGTTGTGTGTTTTTTTTCGCTCTGCATTCGGATCTTTAAAATGTTGGTGATCCGATATTAGTGCATGTACACCTGTAAATGTTGGACTGAGACTCTGCAGCAGAGTTGACGTGAAGACACACGATTCCGCCGTCAGAGGTCTTGTTGCAGCTTTGTGAATAACAGCGATAACAAAACCGCTCGACTGTGATTTTAAATTGACGAGAAAGTTGATGGCAATCATGCTCGTAGTTTTCGAAACTTGCACAATATCTACATACTGGTCTCGAGCAACTATTAATAAAATAGCGTAGGCTTCTAATACTGTACTCAAGAACTTCATGCTGATGGATGCTCGGGCAAAAATTAACCACGAGTGTAGAACTGTACTTCATTCGAACGGTATTGCCTATCTCAAATCTCACGGCGAAAGTCTCAACTGGGACTTCGTCTGACGCAGCTGTACAGTCAAGTTGTCTTGAGAATGGCTGCGTACACCGTTTTTTTAACGAAGAAAGTCCCCCTTCCCCGACCAGATGGACTGAGCCATTCCATGACCATCACTCTGACCGGCGACCCCCTCCCTGAGGGACGGAGGGAGTCCCTCCGTCCATTTCAAATTCAGTCCACACAGCGAGCACGTGGCTTGGGTTTAGCCTCCGGAATGCCGCGCAGACACGCCCGCGCGCCAAAACGGAGCGATGAAGCATCCGGAAGTGAGGCTTCCAGTAGTAACGATAGTGACAGTGCTGCCGAAACTTCTAGATCATCGCTACGCCAGCGAGCCCCGACGCGCAAGAAGAAACGACCGAGCACCCGAAGTTGGGGTAAGCTGCCTAAACGCCGAAAACGTGACCATAGGAAGAGGCGCTCTCGCTCACACAGCCGTGGAATGTCTTCGGACGTATCTGGATCTGACGCTATCAACACCAATGACAGCTCTGAATCCTCCGGTGTGTCTGATTCGGACACTACCAGCGGAAACAACGCTACCGTTCCGAATCATGGCTCTGGGGATGGTGGTATCGTCGCTCGGGATGATTCGGTACGTTTCGAAGATTGACGTGAAGATGTTCGATGACTGGAAGACACTGGAGGCGTACTTACGGAACTACGGTCGCCGAACATACCAGGTTGGTGTGCCAATCTCAAGTTGTGGCACCGTCTGAGACTGTATCACATTATTACAATGCTTATCATTGTATTCTTGTCGATTGATGCTGATTCTGTATTTATGTTGTGTGATAGATATTTTCTGTTCGAACAAATACACCCGTTCGCACAAGAAACCAAAGAATCAGCAAGAGCAAAACCCCAGGCACCATTCTGCCAGAAGAAGTGCAGTTCTACAACAAGACCTACGTGTGTACACATTCTAGAAAGCCACGGTCTAACAGAGGTCAAGGTTCGCGCCCTAACCAACATTCAAGAAACATCGGGTGTCCTGCCCAGGTATGTGAAGTCTTCGAGGTGAAAAATAACTGTAACTGATTTGTTTCGCGGTTAGATTAACGCATGTGTACGAGAAACTGGGAATTGGGAGGTTTGCATCACCGGACAGAAAACCGGGCACAACCACGACATCAGCCACGAGATCTATCAGACCTACCACGAAGCACGCAATGTCTCTGAGGGTGGGGTGATATCTACTATTCGAACGCTTCACAGAGCTGGAGCCAGTCGAAAGCGTATTCTCGAATACATAACAGAGAATAGTACCGTGGAACCTTCGATGAACGATGTGCACAACCTGGTAGCTCGACTTCAGCAAGAAAGCTACGCGTTTCCAACGATTGGGGAGCGTATTCAATCCATCCTAGAGGATTTTTCTTCGCAGAGTGGGAATGTTGCAAGGATCTACTTAAACGAAGAGGTACGTGCTACGTCTTCTAACTCTGTTTTACGTCCGCTAACCTCGAAGGTTTTGTAATGAGCCAAGAGCGTCGCACAGTGTATATCCATCCAGTCTGTGCACATGCGAGCCATGCTCGGACACTTTTCAGAAGTGTTGCTGATTGACGCGACCCACGATACCAACTCCTCCAACTACAAACTGTTTAGTTTCATGATTCATGATGTCATGGGCAAGGGCCAACATGTACAGGTGGGTTGTGCAATTACGCAGAGACAGGTCCACCGTCTAAGATTGTGTGCGATGCTGGGACTGTGGCTTACGATAACATTGATACTTACTTTAGTATTATTTTTATTAAACGCTTTTTTTATTTTGTAGCACTGCCTAGTCGAAAACGAGAGGAAAGAGACTCTTCGGCTTGCCTGTAGTCAGTTCAAGGAGTGCAATTCATCCTATGATGTGGTGGCAGTCATCATTATCGACAAGGACTTTACGGAGCTGCCACTGTTAGAGGAGGAGTTTCCTGGGGTCAGGATCTTAATCTGCCATTTCCATGCAGTCAAGGCTCTGCAGGAAGAGGTCCCAAAAGATGCGTACAACCTCGACGCGTGGACCAAGAAAGAGATGAAGAGACTAATCCAACTGGTGGTCAGCGCGCCGACCGAGACAGCGTACGATAAATCATTTCCACAATGAAAGTGGTACTGCGGGTGGATGAGAAGGTCATGCTCTGGTTCAAATACTTCGATGCCAATTGGACGTCCTGTAATGAGAAATGGAGCTCAATATTTCGTGGCAACACTCCTCATATGGGAAACCAAACGAATAATAGGTCAGCTTTTGATTTACCTGTGAACTGTTGCTGATACTAACTGTTATCAATATATATATATATAGACTGGAATCTAGCTGGCAGAAGTTGAAGACCCTCGTCAATAGGTCTACTGCCTTGGATGACTGTGTAGTTTCCATTCTGTTTTGGCAGACAGTAAATGAGAAGATGGGGGCCCGAAATGTCAAGCGCATCGGTGTGTATATGAACGTGGAATACGATGCAGAGATGAACTTACTGCTCAACACCGTGTCTCGACACACAGTGGAGCTTGTGAAGCAGCAGTACGACTTCGCACGCCTCCCGACAACTGAATACCGACACTATCCCATGGGGCCGTATGTGATGATGCAATATTCTGCTGGAAAAGAAGACAACGTGCTAGACGAATACATGATGAATCCCAGCGGCTGGACATGTTCGTGTATTTTTCGTGTTACAAGACTATCGCCGTGCCGCCATATCATCTATTCCAATCCAAAACGCTGTGTGAAGCTGTGAACCCTCCCGGAGCAGTCAGAAAACGATGATGTATTCATGAAGCGAACTGTGTCATTTCCAGATAATGATCCATCTAAACCGGAGAGTGTAAAACTAAGCTGGAAGGTGTCTAAAACAGCAAAGAAGTCGGGACGTCCAAAGATAAAAAGAGCAGAGCGAAAGAAGGAGACACTTGAAGAGCTTTGTCAGACGAATCGTCTAGTGGACGCCGTGGCTAATGGAGATACACCTTCGCTGTCAATATTGGAAGAGGCTGTTACAAATGGGGCCGCATATAAATTCGCACCTGCGATGCGAGCACTTTCAATTATTCAAACGAAGCGAGCAAAAATTACGGTGATTCACCGGGAAAAAAAGCAGCCAACCCCCACAAAAAATGTGATGACTGTGCTACCAAGGCAAAGAATTGATGCGTGTAAAGTTCAAGTAGCCCTATTCCAGAATCGTTGGTTCAGCGACCATGAACATCGAATATCGCAACAGGATGTAACCGTGGTGACAGGAAGAACCGCGTATGATGTGAAAACGCTCAAAGCAATGCGGTCGTGGCATACAGCAGTCTCGCACTTTGATATCATTGATGAAGCCATAAAATGGGTGGAAGATTTTGATAATTCTCAATGGCAACCACGTGAAGCTTTGTGGGCTGAAGGAATACTAGAAAAAGGCGATATTTGTGAGGGACTGAAGATCGTGGACGTGCTTGGCGATTTTTTCTGGGCTACATCGCTGTGTGGGAAAACAATGATCGAAGGGCCTTGTCTCGATACCGCGGTGAAAGCAATCGTGAAGCGCAATAGCGACAAATTATTGTTTTTAGTATTCCTGCCGACGTGCTTCGCTTCCCCAATTTCGACGTCGAATCTATAAAACATCAAGCAGTCTGGAAAGACCTTGAAAATGCCAGAACCAGTATGGATCTCGACAAGGATAGACTCCTTTTTTTCGCGGCGATAAACTATGGGCTTAATCACTGGTGCGCTGTGACTGTGGATTTTAATTCCAATGAGGTAAAGGTTTACGATCCCCAGCAAGCTGGAGATAGGTTCAAGCAACTTCGAGCGTACTTGAAGAGTGAATTGCTTCCTCGGTTACCTCAACTGGAGTCTCCGAAGCGATTTCGATTCACGCGATGTTAGTGGCTCACGCAACTGGATAGCTACAACTGCGGTGTCGTCGTTCTAATGTTTTTGAGCTGTGTATTCTCGGATATGACTTCGCGCCAAGTGATCTCGAGGGAAAAATTAGTCCTGCGATGCAGTTCTATCGCTACCGATATCTTAGCCAGATAATAACTGCTATGTAAGCATGCTTTCTTTTACAAATTGAGTCGCCTTCATAATAAAATACGTCAGCAAACTGGCACGGGGCGAGCACCTTTTCGACTTGGGAACAAACATCATCAAGACTTAGAGGAAATGACTTTTAGTTCATAAATCTCACTTGACACCGACATTCACTCCTGTAAGGTGTTTCTATTCTACACGAAGCCGCACCGACTTCGTCCAAAATCGACTTGCTTATGCATGAAAAACTGATAATCAGATGGCGGCACCAACGTTGACTTTCCAGTCACTTGACCCGGTTATGAGCTCAAACTGTGTAAGACGGCTCGAAACGGTGCACCAGGTACACAGTCAAGAAAAAAAACGGTGTACGTAGTCTCTGCCGAGTTGTCTTGTTGGTTTACTAGAAAATGGATTGGGCACCACCGCGCGATTTGCATCTCTCTCTCTCTGGGCCAGAGTCTGGCGTGGCAGTGTCGCCAATGATACTGTACACAGCTCATTCCGCAACCTGCGCGGTGACGTCAAGCGCACCGAAATGAGCAATAAACGCTTCACCGTCAATCCTTTCGGAGAGTTGACACTCACGTCCGAAGACCGCGCGAAGCTCGTGAATATCGCGAACACTCTGGTCCATGCCAAGCTTGAAGAGTATGAAGAGTATATTAATATTGCAAAGACGATCGACCTCGTGCGCTGGAAGAGGTTCTCCTCCTCGGGCGCCGCGACGACGTACATCGAGCGAAAGAACTCGAATCCGGACTCCAATTTGCATGAGCTTCTTATGACTGCCCCACTATCCGGGACGCTAGACGAGAACATGTTTGGTCTCGTCAATCCGACGCTAGAAGCGATGAGGATAAAAGCGTCATACCTGAATGACTTCAGCGCAGCGGCTGTGCTGGCGACAGTTGTAGAGCCAACGGTGGACGAGCCTTTCCTGTCCACTGTCGTAAAATGGATGGAGATCGACATCCCTGGAGCGTCGATTGGAGCTGTACGCAACCGCGACTATGTTTACGTTGAAAGCACAGGCCTCACGAGTCTCAGAAACGGCGATCGCGTTGGTTTCCACTTGATGCACTCCGTGAATTTCCCACAGACGCATGAGTTGCCTTCTCGAGTGCGTGGGAACATGTCGTTGTGTGCTATCTTTCGTCAAGAAGGTCCTGATCGCACAGACTGCCGTGGCACAGGTATCATGGACCCGAAGGGTGATATGATCCGGATGGTGGCTATGATGGGGATGGTCCAAGCCACGATGGCAGGCGTGAAGTACTCGTACTGCGGCCAGATGAAGAAGCTCGCTTGGCTGCTGGAGCAAAGAAACCGAAATTAAGAATCGGCAAGTCTGACAGCACTTGCAAGTTGTGTCTTAAAGCGGTGTGTGGCTTGTGCAAAGTGCACAAGAAGCTAAGTTTTATCTCACTCGATCTGGAGCTCACTCAGCGGAAGGTGGCGCTCTGTGTCAAGTGTTTGATGAAAGCTACTCGCTTGGACACGCTCGAAGCTGCTTGTCATCAATTCGTATACAAACAAATTGTCCAACCGGTTGCTCGCGAGACTTTCGTCACCAGCGAAATGAGCGTATCCTCGGATGGCACAGCTGACGGGTGATACATTAGGACGGGGTGGTGGTGTATCTGGCCAACAGAATGGATGTGATTGCTACATGTAGTACAGTCTGGTGCAAAGTTATAGCCGCACCTACGTTTGCTCGTTTATTATAATACTTATTTGTACGTCAACAGCCGTCTACGTGCGGCCTGTAGAGTTTTTAAGGTTCTAATTGTAGGCAGTTGGGCTTGTGATGTACTGGTGCAAAATCATTGCCGCACTGGTCTATTTTCAACTTTCTTCAGAACTATACGTCTATTTCTGCAGTAATGGATACCTCACGTTTATGACGTGCGTCTACACTTTGTCGCCATTACGATCCACGTAAGCATGCCGAGAGGCAAACTTCTATCTGATGAAGCGAAGGGTAAAATTTTGGCTTACTGTTCGTCAAGACCTCGAGCTGTACTCAAGACGAGTAATTGGTGGAGGAAGCGTGATGACGGCAGGGGCTAGCTTGGCATGGTAAAACAAACCTAGTGGTTTTGGAGGGTCGTCAAAGCTCTATAGACTACGTCAAGCCTCTTCAAGAAAACCTACTTCCCTACTTCGAAAACCTTCGCTCACATCATGGGGTTTCTCGACCCATATTTCAGCATGATAACGCGTCCATCCACTCTACCCGTCGGACCAAGGACTTTCTTCAAGATCAAGGAGTTATTACAATGTCTTGGCCAGCTCAAAGCCCAGATTTAAACATCATTGAAAATATTTTGGGGTGCTAGCCCGTCGTGTGACGCTGGAGGACGCCAATTCGACACAACAGCCAAATTAAAGCAGTGTATCCTCAAATGTTGGAATGAAATTGACCAAGAACACTTGTCAAAGGCATGCCTACTCGCGTCGTTCAGGTATTGCTTTGTCGTGGGTCTCCAATTAGCTATTAGCTGCTGTAGCTACGAGTGCGGCTATAATTTTGCACCAGTACATATCGATCTTTTTGTCTAGTTTCAAAATAAATTTATTTTTGTGCAAAATATATAGTGCTTACGCATTATATACATTGGTATTCTGACTTAAAGTTGCAGTACTAACTAAGTCCTCTTTGCTCACCACCTAAGCTAACTGCCAAATTTGAGGGTGCGGCTATAATTTGCATCAGAGAACATGCGATACGCAAGGCTTTCTAAAAATGTTTTAAAACACCCTTCACTCAAATCAGTCGTGCTTCAAATTTTCGTACTTAAGAGATCATTTAGAATAACATAGCTTTAACCCCTCTACCCCGAAAATTGTTCCGGATTATCCGTATTAATTAGCACATGAATTAACGTATACGGAAAAATCAGTACTAAATATCTTTTTGAAAGCCAATAGCAGGGACACGTCATCAAGTGAGAGCTTACGATTGGCTGAGAACGCTGTTACAAAAACGGCATGTGAACAAAGAGCGCACAAAATTCTCTGAATTAATATAACCCTGCAAAAATGTTCAGATAGTTACCGGATGGGCAAACGAATTTCGCGCCAAAATGACAATCATTCATGGAGCCAACACACTTTCATTCAATCCTACAAAAAATCCTCGTCGGTGTTGCCGTCGTCCACGCGGCGCTTCGCTACGAAGCGAATCTTGTGCTGCAGCTCGGGAGGGACGGCAGTACCGTTGCGCCACGTTTGGTGCCACACCTGGCTACACGTAAGCTCACTGCCCTGCTCCAGCCGTCGCGCCTTGTTGCACAGGGTTACACGGCCCTTCTTGGAAAGCGAACAGGTCCGGCAGAAGTAGCTGCTCTCATAGCTCCGAACTCCCGGTCCTGCCAACGCGGAGCACACCTTACACAGCCACTGCCTACTCTTTTGCCCGTTCTTCTGCTGCAGGGCGTGTGGCTGCCTTGGCACCGGAGCAGCTAACAGCTCTTCGCCGTTGTTTTCTGGAAGAAAATCTTCACGGGTTTGCGACAGAAGGTCAGCGTGTAGCCGCCGCATGAACTCAGCGTGTGCTGGTACGGATTTCCCTTGGCGCTGCTTGGCGATTTTGTGCACGACGAACGCGTTTACCAAAGCAAGGTCAACAAGGCCTAAATATATAGTCTTGTAATATTTTCGCATTCGAACCGACCGCTGGATTGAGTAACGTTGCAAGCGCAACTGGTCGTGGACTTCCACTCCACCCATCGTTTCGTGGTAGTCCACGACTAAGCGCGGGCATGGTACCATTGTGATAGAGCCATCCGGTTCCCGCCGAGAAACTTTATCAGGTTGCGTCGAGCATCCAGTAGCTAGAAAGCGTACAAGTTGGTTGTCCATCCACACACACGCCACGATTTCAGGCCGGTTTCGCCACTGAGCAATACGGTAGGTTCCTCTCTGCATACTCTTTGGTCTTGTCTTCTGCGTGAGCTCAATCTGCTTGCACCACCCCAGCCGGTCTCGACGCATAGTGCCCACATGGTAGAATCCCATCGAGAGCAATATGTCCGAAAGCGGGACAGATGTGTAGAAGTTATCCGTGCAAATCAAGCGCCGAGATGGCTGACCTCGCAACGCCTCGGTCAGATTCTTGATAACTGCTTTTTGAGCGACATTCTTCTCGTTTTTGTTGGCCTTCCCACAATAGATATCCAACCTACAACGCACCATCCATTACATAGTCAGTATTATCCGTTATTAGTTCGAATCCGTAATATGTTCAGTAACATCCTGAGCATATTACGAAACGGAAGATGAAGCAACTTACCTTGAACAGTACGCAGTCTCAGCGCAACACGTCAAGTAAAACTTCGTCCCCCATTTGTTCGGTTTAGCAGACATGTATTGGCGCATGGGGTTTCGTCTGTGCCTCATGGGGATCATGCCCTCATCGAACGCGATCTTGGCTCCTAAACGATACCCGCGGAAAAACGTCTTCTGGAGCGCTTGGATCACAGGCCGGATCTTGAATGCCCGATCGTTGCTGGTAGCTTGTTGCGAGTTGTCGTTGAAGTGTATGTACCGTGTGATCTCTTCAAAGCGATCACGACTGAGAAATTGACCAAACGTCCCTCCACATAGAGCACCTTCCACTTTCGTTATCCAATGGCGGCTTAGGCTCTCCCGACGTGGCTCCAGTGAACGGGCGATCAACAAGCCTATGAACCGAATGAGCTCATGGGGTTGGATGGCGGTTTTGCGTTGTAGCTTGGTTCTATACTCCTCCACTGACAGCACTACAGTGGACGGAGCCTTCTCACGGCGCAGACGTGCACGTTCACGCATCGACAGCGCTACCTCTTCGACACACTCATCTCGAAACTTGTTCGTCTCCTCTTCAATCTTCCTCCACAATTCTTTCGGAAGAAAGAAGAAAAACATTGCCAGGGGGCTATCTGCATACGCTAGCGCAGCTTTGGTAGGTCCAAAGGGCCCTTCATACATCGGCGAAGCATCGAAACGTAGCTGACCATTTGTGTGTTCATCGTACGTGTCCCATCCAGCACGTTGCAGATCATCCAAGACTTCCTTACCCAAACCAAAGTTCACATCATCGTCTAGTTCATCGTCCTCGTAAGATCCGGTTGACGCTTCGTCATCGACATCACACATGTCCTTGTCCAACAAAATGCTATCTTCATATTCTTAGGTATCAGAGTCGAGAGATAGCAACCAGTCTCCTTCCTCCAAGTAGAGTTCTTCATCATTGGTTTTGTCAAAGAGACTGTCTCGACGAAGAGCAGCCAAGAAATCATCCGAGTCAAAGTCATCGAGGGTAATGGCAGGAGTTGGGCGTTCACAGTGATCGTTTGAGCATTGAGCAGTATCAACGAATCCATCCGAAACAGCACGTGAGGCATTATCCTGAAGAGCCCCAGTCATATCCGGAATAGTGTGTACGGTGTTATCCGGAACAGGAGCATTACTCTCCGGAACAGTGCTGTCTGTATAATCCGTAATACGTCAATACGTTAGCAGCAAACAGACAGACCAGGACAGCGATTACATACCAGTCCGGCGCCGCTTGCTCGATGCATTGCTTCCTGTCGAGCTAGCCTTCCGTTTGCCATTTGAGGTCTTCCCGGAATTAGAGATATCATTCTCGGCAGCAGTTGGTTTGTCTGGGCCTGGGGGGGGGGTTACCGTAGAAGTAGCAACAGTCGCTTCATGATTAGTCACCAATCCGGCTCCTGTGTTGGGGACAGTAGTCAGTAGTTCACTTTCCAGAGAAGCTGCTGTCTGGAGAGGAAGCACTGAAGCTGGTAGAGGAGGTAGCTCCAGCCATCCTTGGCTTCGGCAGTAGCGTAGTAGACTCACTTCACCTTTGTATACACAGCAACAGTTAGGCACTTTCAACGCAGCAATACAAGTCGGTAGCGTACCAACGAAGTAGTCGACACCTTCAACGCCCTTTGCATCTCCCTCGAATGGTACGTAGGTGTAGTCGACGCTCAATCCCTTCGGCCGTCTGGATTTCCAACCTTTTTTGGTCAGCTCTCTCCAAATTTGCTTGAACGGCTTCTCCATCTTGAGAGTGTTGGTCTGTCTGGGTGGCCGCTGATTTTGAAATGGACGGATCATGGCCTCGTGGATTCTTATACAGTAACCCAAACCCTTTCCCGCAAAAAATCATGTCACGGGTTCGATGCTTACCCTGCCAAAGTTTATGTTTACAAATACCTATATGCGGAAATAACATGACAGATTTTGCGAAGCAGAGATCCCGGAATAATAACACCTCCATAAATTGTATTCCGGATTATCCGTAATGCCGGTGTAGAAGGGTTAATTAGTCATGCACCACAAATAATCGTGCACCATAATTAGACGTGCGCCATAATTAGACGTGCACCGTAATTAATCATTCCAGCGAGTGGCCAGCAGCCCTCAACTCGGCGAGCAAGCTGGTCAAGCCGTGCCACAACACACTGCAGCACGTTTGTGACGGGGTCACACAGCACCTTGCGCTAGAGGAAGTTGGCTTCCGAGAATATACAAACTCTCAGTGAACGGCAGTTCACAGGTCTTCTTTTACCAAAAGGGAGCGAAGGGACCAATTTACATGCCATTAAAATACATCAATCGAAAGCTCTAGCTCTACAGATTATATTTGTATACGTTTCAGTGCGATCTGTCGAGTAGTTGTTTCAAAACACAGCTGTGACTGTTCTTCATATTATTCAAGTCTAAATCATTAAACCTTTATATTCGAATATAAATGTGTCATAAAATATTAGATATCATAAACCTATAAAGCTAAAATAGAAACATATTATTGGCTAAAACAGGGAAAAGTCTAGGAGGCAAGCTACAAAGTCAATTTATACGCTCATTACTTATATTATTTCCCACCCGTTTTTAACATACAAGAATCAGCATAACTTTTACCCAGCCTAAAAACCGCATCAAATAAGGTCATTAATTGCTCCAGCTACACAAAAAAGCGTCCTCGATGCTGTCGATCACTGTTAGCGTAAGTTGTAAGCTGAGTATATTTACAGATTGGCTAAGCTTGAGCTAAATATAAAAACTATAATTCACCTTTAGAAGCAATGTTATCAGCCAATGGTTGGCCTCGGACGACCTTGTTACCTTGTGCCAAATATCCCGAAGTATGACGTGTCACACTCCATGTAACTAGTGGTACACTTAGGGCTACGTACCCCGTTACATCCTCCCCCACTTAGGTTCGGGTTACCGACCAATCAAAATGAAGAGGTGTACGTCACAAACGTTCATTCTCAAAGTCGAAATGCATCGACTTGGCCGCGCGAGCGCGGCGGAGGCCCACTTCACCGTTAGAGCCTCGAGCAGCAGTTTAAGCGCTCTTCTTCCAGGTCTTCCACTTCGACCGTTAACCATGCTCGTGGCACTGCGAAGAGCGGTGCAAAGACACGCTCCAAGGCTGCTGCCGAAAAGGCGCAAGCCAAAAGCACCAAGCCTCACGGCAAAGGCTTGGCACTCCAAGGAGGCTACTAAGGTGGACTCCGAGGCGACCGTTCAACTGGTGGCGCGGCTGTGGGCAAGCGTACGAGCAAGCGCCGCAGTCCGTCACCCTCGGCCTCCCCAGACAGCCGTCCAAACCCCCCGTTCGCTGAACGTGTGCTCGACTCGGGCAGTGAGGACGAAGCCGAGTCCGAGAGCACGCACGATGCTCCTGTGGGCTCTTCGGGAGGGCACAGCCCAGTGCCCAGCGCGCACAAGGACGACAGCGTGCAGTCGCTCGCTAGTAATCACGGTGATCACAGTCCGAGGGCATCTGTGCGCTCTGAGAGTCCGACCATCAAGGCTAAGGGCACCCCCAAAGCTGACGAGGAGGAGGAGGAGAATCCTCGCAAACGTCTCTCGCTTACCGAGGGTCTTGCGCGTGCTAAGGCCGCTAAAGCCGAAGGCGCCAAGCTTTCCAAGAAGTGCACGGCTTCGAAGTCTCCACTCCGCGAGGAGAAAGAGACCGGATACTCCCGTCGGGGCCTCTTCGGCTCCTCGGATGAAGAGGACGAGGAGAAAGAGGAAGAGGGTGCTATACCTGAGCCCAGGGAGATCGCTAACGACCTCGACCAGCAGCAGGAGAATTTCCAAGCTGCACAGCGTATGCGTGGGGGTTCGGTGGTGGCACCCGTCAGCCAGGGAGCTGCCATCAACTCATGAGGGTATTGGCCTCCCGAGGAGAGCTCTGGGGCTGACCTTTTCTGGAGCTTCTCGTCACTCCTCGTGGCCTTGTTGGCGACCACACCTCTAGGAGCGTTTACGAACGTACCCTTGTTCAGAAGGGGCAGTTGTTTGTTGACAACTTGGAGGCGGCTCGGTGTGTGCTTCTCGCGCCACACCGCATCCCTCTTAAGGACTTCACGACTTGTCGTAAGAAGCCCGAGAACCGAGGTAGTCTCTACCCTCTCTGTAGCTACCCATGGGCTCTTCACGAGAGCTGTCCCAACTGGAGCTCACGTGAGGACATGTTTTGATCTTGGGCTGAGTCTCTCAAGCACTCACCCTCGGAGTTACGGGAACTCCATGAAGATCAGCTGTTGTCCCGCATCCTGGGCCAGCGTGATCTTCGTGTCCGGTTTGCCCACATGGCTAGCAAGCGCATGCTGCCAAGGTACATTCTGAAGCGCGCGGCTTCTAGCGCTCACGATGAGCGCAGGTACGGAGTGTGATCAACGTCCGTACCCCGTTAGCGCAAGAAGCCCCGGACTACTTATGAAGCCGCCGCCACTTCTGTTCTCAGATTGCGACAGCCTTCGGGCAGTCGATCAGGAGCCGTTCAATCGGCTCCCACAAGTTCTCGGAGTGGGCATAACCCCTCCACTTCACGAGGAGCTGTCGCTTACCGCGATGCCGTTGCCCCTGGAGGATCCACTCCACGTGGTAGTGGACTTTTCCATTCCGGTCAAGCAGGGGCGGAGGTGCCCCCGTACGGGTACGAGTACGAGGCGCCCCTGGAACGCTACTTTCGTAGGAGTGCTTCTCCTGCGGATCCGACGCAAAGCCCTGAGGGTGACCGCTTCCGTCAACGCGTCCTCGTGCTTAAAATTGCACTTGGTCTTAGGACTGGCGGAGATGCTGCCGCCCAGGTCGGATATCAGGGCGAGCTCGGTCGTCTTGTGGGCCGCCTGGACCTGTTGGAGCGTGAGGTCGCGAGCCTGCATCTGTGGGTGGATCGCCGGGCCTCTTCATCCGATATGGACGAGGCCTTCCACATGATCCGACGGATCGAGGCTCTGTTGCCACATCCGGAGCCGCCTTCGACGCACTCCCAGACGTACGCGTATGGTGCGTACCCGGCGTACTCAGCGTACGCGGCGTATGGCTCCGGGGTCCGTTCGTACGGAGCCTCTCCTGCGTACGGTCTTGACCGCAGCCTTGCTGTTCAAACCGAGGGTTGGGTGCCTGCTCCAACGCCCTCGTCGATGGCTGTGGCCGGCCCTCGCTTCGAGGAGCTGGACCAAGGTGGGTCTGCGAGTCAGCAACCCCCTGCTGATCAACGTACCTCTTAAGGCGTCCAACATAGATCGTCGGGTGCGTCGTCATTGACTTAGGGAGGTCGATGGTATACGACGCACCGTGCCTGTCCAGGCCTGCGAATGGTCTAATGAAGCGATGCTTCAGCTTTTTGCTGCCAACGGAGCTGACAGTGTCTAGTGGTAGGTGCCTCGTGTCTAATAGCACTAAGTCTTCCACCTTAAACACACTCCTCTTTCCTCTTCCATGTTTGTCAAGTACTCATTTTGTCTGTCCTGGGCCGCTGCCATGGCCTCGCGGACCCTACTGATAGCGCTCAGCTTGGTATCCACAAAGGATTCCACTTGTTTCTGCAGCGGAACTGGTTTCACATCGGAGACTTGGGAGGAAAGGGGTTTTTACGACCCTCTCCCCCACTTAGAATAGAGGAGTCAGTGTCTCCTCGAAGTGAGAGAGGCTCTCTGGGATGACGGAAGCCGTTCAAGTAGAACGGCGTGAACCCTGCGGACGCGTGCACCGCGTTGTCGAGCGCAAGCTCAACAACCGGAAGCTGCGTCGACCACGTACGTGGCGCAGCCGCGCACACACTGCGCAGAGTGTCCTCAAGCACTCGATTGACGCGCTCGGTCTGGCCGTCTGTCTGCGGGTGGTCCGCAGTGGACATCTGCAGACGAGTTCCCAACAAAGGGAATAGCGTTATCCAAAACGCAGCAGTGAACCGCGGGTCTCGGTCCGAGACAATCGTCTCCGGGAGACCGTGATAGCGGAACACGCCATCAACAAACAACCTTGCGGTTTGTTCGCCCGTAACAGTGACGGGAACCGGAGCAAGATGTACCATCTTGCTCAGCCGACACACGAACACCAAAATTCCGGTGTTGCCGTGTCCGTCGGCGGGAAGCCCAAAGATGAAGTCAAGACTCATCGACTTCCAAGAGTCAGCCGGTACGGGCAGGCTCTGTAGTGGAGCCGAAGAGTGCCCTGCGGGTTTGACCCGCTGACATGTTTCACATGTCTTAACGTACCGGGCGACCCACTTGTACATGTGGATCCACCAGAAGGCCTAAGCGACCGACAGGAAGGCCTTCTAGCGGTCAATGTGGCCGCTGGAGGGCGCGTCGTGCGCCTCCGCGAGGATATCGAACTTCAGATCCTCATCGTTGGGCACGACCACCCGCGGAGGTTCATTGGTCTCCACCCGGTAATAGAGGAGGCCATCCGTCAGCTCATATCGGCGGAGCCGGGAGCGCTGTCGCGACGAAAGCCAGTCGGACTTCGCGCTCGTTCCTGCCGTGAGGAACTTGACGATAGGCGCGACAGCCTCATCGTCCCGATACGCCATGCGTATCCGATCATATATATCAATTGTCACCCGTGTGATGTGGGCCAACTCGTAGTCTGGACGCCGAGAGAGGGCGTCCGCAAGCACGTTGAGCTTGCCCGGCTTGTATTCGACGCGGAAGTTGTACTCCGCGAAGAAGGACAGCCACCTCGCCATCCTTTGGGAGAGGTGAAGCGATTTAGTCGCCGTCCTCAAGGACGCGTGGTCTGTGTAGATCCCAAAGGGCCTAGAGCCCAGAAGGTGAACACGGAGCTTCACAAGGGCATATTTCATTGCCAGGAGCTCCTTGTCATGGACAGGGTAGTTCCGCTCGGCGGCTTTGAGCTGCCTGGACTGGAACGAGATGACTCGTTCGTGTCCAGCCGTGTCGGCCTGCAGCAATGCACACCCGATGGCGTAGTCGGAGGCATCGCAGACGACGCTAAACGGCTTCGTCTCGTCCGGCAGGGCCAGGCCAGGGGCCTCTTGGAGACTGGCCTTGATGCTGTCAAACGCATCCTGGTGCTCTTGCTCCCAGCGCCAGTCGACGTCCTTCTGTAGGAGACTCGACAAGGGCTTAGCGAAGCCCGCGTACCCTGCGCTGTACTTGTGAAGCTAGCTGGCCAAGCCCAACCACTTTCGAAGATCCTTCTGGGATCGGGGCGTCGGCCATGCTGCTATGGCCTTGACCTTGTCTGGGTCAGCCCGAACGCCCACGTTGCTTACGGAGCAACCGAGAGCTTTAATCTCTGGTGACGCGAAAACGCACTTGCCGATGTTGGCGTAGAGCGCGTTCGCTCGCATTACGTCCAACACTCGACGGGGGTGTCGTAAATGCACCTCCATGGCCGTCTTTCCTTCCTCAGCACGGCTATGGACGAATATGCCGTCGAAGTACGTCTGTACGAAAGTACGTAATGGGCGGAACAATTGCGTCACCAGGCGATTGAGCGTCGCAGGGGCGTTAGACAAGCTCCGCGGCATAACGAACCACTTCCAAAGCATGCCGCTTGGAGTGCTCACCGCGGTGAGCGGGATGTCGCTCTTTCGCATCAGGATCTGGTAGTAGCCGTCTACCAAATCCAGCGCACTGTACAGTACGCTTCCGGCCATGTTGTTTAACAACATATCCTTTCGTGGGATTAGTGTTTGGGCCGATACCGTTGCGTTGTTCAGCTTGTTATAAGCGTGAACCAGACGCCACTTTCCGTTCGGCTTCCGAACGCAGAAAGTCGGCGTCGAGTGCGGGGATTTCTACTCCCGCATCATGCCTGCCTTCGCTTTCGTGGCGAAGAAGGCATCAATGACCTCGCACTGTTCGCGCGGGAGAGGCCATTGCCTCGTGACACAATACTTTGTGCCGGGCACGAGATCAATCTCATGCCGTACGCCTCGATCCGGTGGGGGTTGGGTCGGTGGGTGTTTGTTCACCACGTCCGCATACTTCGTCACCAAAGGATACACCGGATCCTTGGGGTTCTTAAGGATATCAGAGCCCAAGCGCGTCTGGCGCTGCTTGTTTAGGTCTTCCAGGACGTTCTCGTCCAAGACAGAGGAGGAGTTAAGCTCTTTCCGAGTGGTCTCAGGTCTCATAAGTACCATCTCATCAATCTCTCCAGCCTTGAGGTTGGCCAGGAAATACTCAACCGTCATTTCCTCGAGGTGCAGTATCTCTGCAACCTCTGGCAACGGTTCCAAGTGGACACCAGATGCCTTGACGGGTAAACCGGTCTTGCCATCGAAGATGTGATAGCACTTTTCCACCGGCCTTGTCGGAGGATCCCGGGCCCTGGACTCCGATTCGCTTGAAGCGACGTCGATTTGAACGAAGTTCAGATTCAACTTGTGGCGGCGGCGGCGTCGTTGCCGACGGCGGCTGTGACGGGAAGCTTTGCTGCCCACGTCAAGGGATGTCGTCACAACGACATCCGAGGCACTCGTGGCCTCGTGTGGTACTGTGGTACCCACACAGGAAGCGTGTTCAACGCCGTCCACTTCAGTTAAGGTCTGGGCGACCGCGTGTGGCACTGTGTTACCCACACAGGAAGCGTGTTCAACGCCTTCCTCTTCAGTTAAGGTCTGGGCGACCGCGTGTGGCACTGTGTTACCCACACAGGAAGCGTATCCGACGTCTTCCTCTTCAGTTAAGGTCTGGGCTACCGTGAGTGGAACTCTGTTACCCACTCTGAACACGCTGCTTTCAGTGTTCATGACAGCTGCAGCTGTCTGCGGAACTAAGTCACCCGCCTGTGGACGTAAGCTACCCACTTGGTCAGCGCCTCTTCTGGGCGCGGCCACCATCAAAACATCCTCGGAGTCGTCATATACGTCGACGAATCCTAAGCATCTGCCGGATGCTTTGGTACCCTGACAGCCCTTGCGGGCGCCCCGGGTCCTGACCGAGGTGGGAATATGACTCACCAATGCTCTGTCGGACTGCGCAGGGCGGCTGGCACCGATTACCTTGCCTCGCCAGTCGATCCAGGGCTCGTGCTACTCAAGCCAGAGCATGCCCAGGATCATATCATATGGATCCATATCGAGCACAGTGAACTGTTCGAGGCTGTCAAAGTCTTCAAACCTGACGGCCAGATCCACTTAAACGTTGGGGACAGTGACGACCTTCCCGTCGGCCAGTCGTACTGACACCGTCCCGTTGCCCTTGCTTTCTCTCAAAGCATCGGACAACTTGTTGCTGTTGCGAGCAACCGTCTGGCGGCGTGCGGAATTCTTCGACGCCCCAGAATCGACTAAGATTCTGAAGGGGCGATCGTATTCCCGTACACATCCGTGTACGACGAGCAGCCTGCCGCTTCTCTTCGCCAATACGAGGGTGCAAAGACGATCAGGGGCTAAGTCCCCGTGGTAAGGCCACCCGCGCACCCATCACGAAGACTTAGTTCTTCCCAGTAGGGCGCCCCGCCCCTACTGGCTCCCGGTGTCCCCTTGTCCCCGGGATCCTGGCTTCTGCCAGCGACCCTTGAGGACGGGCTTGGGGAAGGATTGTCTGCGGCGTCTTTCCGCGGGACAGTCGCGCTTGAAGTGGCCCATCTATCCGCAGCCGAAGCAGCGGATGTCACGCTGTTCGGCGGACCCGAGTTCCATGGGAGCTGGTCCGTTGGGGCTTGTTCGCCCGGAAGCCGACAAGGAACGCCCAGGCCACACTGAGGCCGGCGTACGCGCCTGGCGATGGCTGTACTCTTCTTGAAGAGCCACTTGAATCGCCTCTTCAAGGGTGCTTGACTGCACCCGGAACAGCTGAGTGCGTGCGGGGCCCACTCGAAGGCCGTCCATGAACACAGTCATCTTGATGTGTTCGTTGAGTGGGTTTCCCACTAGGGGCGCCGTGAGCTCCCGTATCTCTTGCACATACTCGTGCAGTTCGCGCATTCCTTGTTTACACGCGAGGAAGCGCGAACGCTGGCGGTACTCGTAGTTCGCCGGGAGGAACGCGGCTCGGGGCTGTTCGCACATCTGAGCACAGGATGTGAAACATCCAGGGGATGTTGCTTCCCGTGTGTACACTCAACGCTTAGCACGACCGCTAAGGTTGGAGAGTGCAAAAGCAACACGAAGTTGCTCGGTCGAGATCAGAGCCGCGTCCATCGCGAGCTCTACTTCTCGGACCCCGAAATGAAGGTTCTCGCCTTCCTTCCCTTCATACGGCTAAACCTTCAGCCGTATTGCCTTCGGGTGAGGCGGATTTGCTTCCGCCGCCGGAGCCTGCAGGCTCTCCCGCACATGCGCGATGAGGCCCTGCTCGTACGCGTCGAATGCATTGACGCGCTCGAGCTGCTCAGTCGGTGTTGACACCACCAGGCCCTGCAGGGCCTCCATCCTGAAGATGCCTGCCATCTTCCGAACCGACTCGAACTGAGAGTCGTTCATATGGGAAAAATCGTTCCTATCCATGGCAACGAATTCCGGAGAGGTTCAGGTAGTGTACCCGCGGTGGCGTGGATTGACTACGAGTGCTACCAAGTGTGACGGGGTCACACAGCACCTTGCTCTAGAGGAAGTTATCTTCCGAGAGTATACAAACTCTCAGTGAACGGCAGTTCACAGGTCCCCTCTTTAATTAAAGAGAGCGAAGTGACCTAAATAAGGTAGATTGTAAACTGAGTACATTTATAGGTAGGTTAAGTTTGGGGTTTAATACAAACTATAAGTTACCTATAGAAATGCAATGTCGTTTGACCAATGGCTGGCTTTGAACGACCTTGGTACCTTGTACCAAATATCTCGGAGTATGACGTGTCATACTCCTGAAGTGTGAAGTGTCACACTTCGCGTAACCAGGGTACACTTAGGGCTACGTACCCCGTTACAACTTTATATGTAAATTCTAAGGAGATCGAGGTGACAACCATGTGAGCACACCGTGTTCGCAAAGCGTTGCTCTTAAAGGTCAGTCTAGAACCAGTGTCGAAATTTGTAAAAACACAAAGTAAAAAATTGGAGGTAAAGTGAGAGTCCATTTCAAGATACAGTGTACTTGAGCAATAACGACTTTCTGTTCGTATACATCTGACCAGATTGCTACCTGAGCGCGTGATGGGCAAACATGTCGGTTTATTATAAGCTATCAATACTATTAATCTAATAGCTCTGGGTTGGTTCGTAATACGTATTTACGAACTTCGACTACGGAACCGATCTGAAGATTAGAACAGATTTATGGACAAGAACCCCGCAGTAAAAAAATAAGTTCTGGAGAGTGCGACGGGTCCGTTCGCTGGTGAGTTCGGCTGGGAATATGGCGAATTCGTTTAGTTCACTTTTAATATTTTTTTATTTTATTTCGGTCAAAAATGATTGGTTGCACAGACTTTCACCACGGTCGTTACTGTTTGGTCGCGGGGGTTGCTAAAATAACTGGCAAACGGAGCTTTAGCAACGTTATCGACTTTATGACTCTCAAAGTGGTTACGACATGAATTAAGTTTTTTTTTATAACACTCATCTACGGGTTTTATAAAAAACGGTCTCTAATTACTGTTCATTGAATCTAAAATGTCTTTGCATGAATATTTGTTCTGCAAGGTGATTCCACAAAACTTTGAGGAGTTTGTGATGGCAATCAATGTTAATCCCACTTCATTTTCCAAATCTCGCTTCGTTACCCAGTGCTCAGTCTTCAAAGCCCCGAGATGAAGCTATACCTTCTTGTTCTGTTGGTTACTGCTGTCCTAGTTGGGATTGCTGACGCAAGCAAGAAATCCAAACTGGTGCTAGCTGGCACTCCTACTCCCAAATCAGGGAGCAACGTCAGCAAGACGTTTCTGAGAGCTGGTAATACAGACGATAAAGAGCATGAAGAGAGAGGAATGTTGGCGAAAATTCCGGGGATAAACAAGATATCACAAGTCTTTACATCCGCCAAAGCTCCAAGATGCCGACGAGTCTCTAGGGACGCCTTCAAATCGCTAGGGCTAAGCAAATTGGCCATCGGCAAGAGCGACCATATCGAGACGGATCTGGTGGCTAAACTCTTTTCGAGCCCCAACTTTAAAATTTGGGCTCAGCATGCTACTTACGTCAACAAACAGGACCCAGAGGGCGCGATGCTTGCCGCTCTGACGAACGTCTTTGGTGAGAAAGAAGTGGCGACGATGATTTTAGTGGGGAAGCTTAGAAGGAGATCAAAGGGTATTGCCCAGAAGCTGGAGACCGCGCAGTTCAACAAGTGGTACTTGAAGGGGCTTGCAGCAGACGACGTTTTCCGGCAGGTTCTGAAGGCGAATCGAGGCAAGATTCGTGGCTACGGGAGATTCATGGGTATTTGGGAGGACTACTCGAAATATATCATCAAGAGAGTGGTGAACTATTAGGAAACTTTAAGATCTCTTCAATGAAGCTTCATTTCTTCAATTGTTTTATTTAGAAGCAACCTGCAGGTTACGGCGATGAAGGAAGTTGACCGCCCAGGACGATAACCCCTTCGCCCTTCAATAGAACGCGACCCGGTCCAGCCGCCACGAGGTCCAATGTGATGTACCCACCTCAACAGGGGTGAATTGCTGTGCTTTGATCGTCGTCTTCTCGAGTAGTGGAGCCCAGTACGGCCCAAAGGCGCAATGCGCACTACCCGTGATCGGATCTTCGTTCACCCCACCACGAGGAGCAAAGAACCGGCTTTGGATGCCCATGTTCAACGCATTATCGGCGGGTGCTTCAGCAGTAACAGCGACAACGCGTACGTCATACTTGGCCAGTTGCACAAAGTCCGGCACGAGCGTCGTGGAACCTGCAGATGTCACACGAACGAGTAGATCTGTGGTCGCTCGCTTCACGTCAACGATGACATTTGGCTGAATGCCTAGCGCAGAGGCCAGCTCCTTTAACACCACACTAGGCCCTGCAGGCGTCGTGGGTTGTTCCGGGAAGTCTATCAGCACGAGCACCTTCTGTGACTCACTCTGCACCTCAAAACGACAGACCAACACCCCACTCAACGTGTGGAAGTGAAACGTTTGGCGCGAAGTCACGTGACCTGCATCGTGTAATGCAAAAGCAGTCGACAGAGTGGCATGTCCACACAGCTTCACCTCAGTGCCTGGTATTCCATAAGAAGTATTAGCGTTAGTACACAAAAGTATCCTAGTTTTCGCGATTGTGTGTCAATATTAATACCTGATTTAAAACCACCGCAGATTGTACTCGACGACGTCATTTGGAGTCTGGGCAGTACGTGCGTGAGCAGCATAAGCTGTATCACTCAAGCTGTTTTCCATCGCCACATGCTGCATCCATTCCGAAGCCCCTTCCTTGTGGTACTATATAATGCGGAAGTGAGCAACACCACAGCCGCCGGGCTGCCATGACAAGGCTCGCTGGAAACCGCAAGAAAAAAACAATACAAGGCACGCATCATTGCCATAAAATAAACTTTCTCTACTGTAGTTGGAAATGATCACGGGTAAGCAATATGACAGTTTCTTTGGTTAATATTCAGTGAAGAATTGTACAATATTATTGCTACGGGGTACGCAACCTCAAGTGTCCCCTAATTACATGAAGGGTGACACGTCACACTTCGGGATATCTGGTACATGGTACTAGGGTCGGCAGAGGCCAACCATTGGCTAACAACAAAGCTTTACTATAGGTGACTTATAGCTTGTACATTTAACTTTAGATTAGCCTACCTATAAATACATCCAGCTTACAGCTTACCATAAAATTGGTCACGTCGCTCCCTTAGACAAAAGGGACCTGTGAACTGCCGTTCACTGAGAGTTTGTATACTCTCGGAAGATAACTTCCTCTAGCGCAAGGTTCTGTGTGACCCCGTCACACTTGGTAGCACTCGTAGTCAATCCACGCCACCGCGGGTAGACTACCTGAACCTCTCCGAAGTTCGTTGCCATGGATAGGAACGACTTCTCCCATCTGAACGACTCACAGCTCGACTCGGTTTGGAAGATGGCTGGCATCTTCATGATGGAGGCCCTGCAGAGCCTGGTGGCATTAACACAAACCGAGCAGCTCGAGCGCGTCAATACATTTGACGCTTACGAGCAAGGGCTCATCGCACATGAGCAGGAAACCTGCAGGCTCCGGCGGCGGAACCAATTCCGCCTCAATCCGAAGCCAATACGGCTGAAGGTAAAGCCGTATGAAGGGAAGGCTTGAGAATTTGAGAGCCTTTACTTCTGGGATAGAGAAGTAGAGCTCGCGATGGACGCGGCGCTAATCTTAACCGAGCAACTCAGCGTTGCTTTAGCGCTCTCCAACCTTAGCGGTCGTGCTAAGCGTTGGGTGTACACGCGGGAGGCGACATCGCCTGGATGTTTCACATTCGGGGCTCAGCTGTGCGAACAGCTTCAAGCTGCGTTCCTCCCGGCGAGCTACGAGTACCGGCAGCGCTCACGCTCAAAAGTAAGCAATGAAGGCGTGAGCTGCACGAGCTCGTTCAAGAGATGCGGGAGCTATTGCGGCGTCCCTGGCGTCCCTAGTGGACAGACCACTTAGCGAACGTATCAAGGTGACTGTGTTCATGGACGGCCTTCGAGTGGGGCCGGCGCGCACTCAGTTGTTCCGGGTTCAGTCCAGCACCCTCGAAGAGGCGATTAAAGTGGTTCTCCAAGAAGGGTACAGTCATCGCCAGGCGCGCACGCCAGCCTTAGCATGACCAGAGAATTCGTTGTCGAATCCCGGTTGGGCCAGCCCCACCGTACCAGCTCCCATGGAGCTCGGGCTCGCCAAGCAGCGCGATATTCACTACTTCGGCTGCGGAAAGCTGGGCCACTTCAAGCGTAACTGTCCCGCGGAAAGCCACCGCAGGCGGACTTTCCCCAAGCCCGTCCTCAAGGGTGGCTGGTAGAAGCCAAGATCCCGGAAACAGAGGAACGCCGGAGATCAGTAGGGGCAGGGCGTCCTGCTGGAGAAGAACGAAGTCTTCATGAGAGGTGCCGAGGTTGCCCTTACCACGGGGACTTAGCCCCTGATAGTCTTTGCACCCCTCGATTGTGGAAGAAAAACGGTAGGCTGCTCGTCGTCAGAGAGTGGGTAGGGATACGCATCCCCCTTCAGAATCTTGGTCGATTCTGGGGCGTCGAAGAATTTCGCACGCCGGCAGACAGTTGCTCGTAATAGCAACAAGTTGTCCGATGCTTTGAAAGAAAGAAAGGGCACTAGGAGGCGCTGACCAAGTGGGCTACTTAGGCTCACAAGCGGGTCACATAGTTCTACAGACAGCTGCAACTGTCAATGATAGCGTGTTCAACGTGGGTAACCGAGTTCCACACACGGTCGCCCAGACCTTAACTGAAGAGGAAGATGCGGGATGCGTTTCCTGTGTGGGTAACATAGTACCCCACGAGGCCTCGAGTGACTCAAATGTCGGCACCACGACATCCCCAGACGTGGGTAACGAAGTTATACGTCATGGTCGCCGTCGATGCCGACGACGCCGCCGCCAAGAATCAGATCTGAACCTCGTTCAGGTCGACGTTGCTTCAGCGACTCAAAGTCCAGGATCGGGCTTCTCCAGCATGGCCGGTGGAAAAGTGTTATCACAGCTTCGATGGCGATACCGGTTTACCCGTCAAGGCATCTGGTGTCCATTTGGAGCGGCTGCAAGAGGTTGCAGAGCAACGGAACCTTGCAGAAATGACGGTCAAGTCGTTTGTGACCAGCTTCAAGGCCGAGTAGGTTGCCACGAAGGTGCTCATAAGACCTCAGACCACTCGGGAGGAGTTGAACGCATCCTCTGGCTTGGACGAGGACGTCCTGGAAGATCTGAACAAACGGCGTCAGACGCGCTTGGGTTCTGAGATCCTTAAGAGCCCCAAGGATCCGGTGTATCCTTTGGTGACGGCGTATGTGGACGTAGTGAGCAAACATACATCCACCCAGCTCCCACGAAATCGATGCATACGGCATGTGATCAATCTCGTGCCTGTAACAAAGTACTATGTCACGAGACAATAGCCTCTTCCAGGCGAACGGTGCGAGATCATCGATGCCGTCCTCGCTGCGAAAGCGAAGGCAGGCACGTTGCGAAAGTCAACGTCCCCGCACTCGACGCCAACCCTCTGCGTTCGGAAGCCGAACGGGATGTGGCGTCTATTTCACGCTTATAACAAGCTGAGCAACGCGACGATGCCGGCCCAGACACTAATCTCACGAAAGGATGTGTTGTTGAACAACATGACCGGGAGCGTACTGTACAGTGCGCTGGATTCGGTCGACGGATACTACCAAATCCTGATGCGAAAGAGTGACATCCCGCTCACCGCGGTAAGCACTCCAAGCGGCATGCTTTGGGAGTGGCTCGTCATGCCGCAGGGCTTGTCTAACGCCCCGGTGACGTTCAATCGCCTGGTGACGCAATTGTTCCGCCCTTTGCGTACCTTCGGACAGACGTACTTCGACGACATATTCGTGCCGAGGGAGGCAAGACGGCCATGGAGATGCATCTAGGACACCTCCGTCGAGTGTTGGACGTAATGCGAGCGAACAAGCTCTACGCCAACATCGACAAGTGCGTTTTCGCGTCACCAGAGATTAAAGTTCTCGGTTGCTTCGTAAGCAACGTGGGCGTTCGGGCTGACCCAGACAAGGTCAAGGCCATAGCAGCATGGCCGACGCCCCGATCCCAGAAGGATCTTCGAAAGTGGTTGGGCTTGGCCAACTAGCTTCACAAGTACAGCGCAGGGTACGCGAGCCTCGCTAAGCCCTTGTCGAGTCTCCTACAGAAGGACGTCGACTGGCGCTGGGAGCAAGAGCACCAGGATGCTTTTGACAGCATCAAGGCCAGTCTCCAAGAGGCCCCTGTCCTGGTCCCGCCTGACGAGACGCGGCCGTTCAGCGTCGTCTGCGATGCCTCCGACTATGCCATCGGTTGTGCATTGCTGCTGGCCGACACGGCTGGACACGAACGACATGTCGTTTCATCCCAGGAAGCTCAAAGTCACCGAATGGAACTACCCCGTCCACGACAAGAAGCTCGTGGCAATAAGGTACGCCCTTGTGAAGTTTCGGGTTCATCTTCTGGGCTCACGGCCCTTTGTGATCTACACTGACTACGCATTCTTGAGGACGGCGACGAATTCGCCTCATCTCTCCCAACGGATGGCGAGGTGGCTATCCTTTTTCGTGGAACGCAACTTCCGCGTTGAGTAGAAACCGGGCAAGATCAGCGTGCTTGCCGATGCCCTCTCTCGGCGTCCAGACTACGAGTTGGACCTCATCACACGGGTGACAACGGATCTATATGATCGAATACGCGTGGCGTATGGGGACGATGAGGCGGTCGCGTCTATCGTCCAGTTCCTAGCTGCAGGAACGAACTCGAAGTCCAACTGGCTTTCGTCGCGATAGCGCTCCCGACTCCACCGATATGAGCTGTAGGATGACCTCCTCTATTACCGGGTGGAGCCCAATGAACCCTCACGGGTAGTCGTACTCAACGACGAGAATCGGAAGTTCGGCATCCTCACGGAGGCGCACGATGCGCCCTCCAGCGGCCACTTGGGTCGCGTTAAGCCCTTCCGGTCGGTCTCTCAGGCCTACAGGTGGGCCCACATGTATAAGTGGGTGGCACGATACGTGAAGACATGTGAAACAGGTCAGTGGACCAAGCCCGCAGGGCACGATTCAGCTCCACTGCCCGTTCCGGCTGACTATTGGTAGTCGATGAGTCTTGTCTTCATCTTTGGGCTTCCCAGCGACGGACACGGCAACACCGGAATTTAGGTGTTCGTGTGTCGGCTGAGCAAGATGGTAAATCTTGCTCCAGTTTCCGTCACCGTTACGGCCGGACAAACCACAATGTTGTTCGTCGATGGCGTGTTCCGCTATCACGGTCTCCCGGAGACGATTGTCTCGGACCGAGACCCGCGGTTCACGGCTGTGTTTTGGAAAACGCTGTTTCTTTTACTGGGAACTCGTCTGCAGATGTCCACTGCGGACATCCACAGACAGATGCCCAGACAGACCGCGTCAATCGAGTGCTCGAGGACACTCTGCCCAGTGTGTGCGTGAAGCAACATAAACGTGGTCGACACAGCTTCCAGTTGTTGAGTTTGCTCTCAACAAGGCGGCGCACGCGTCCACGGGGCTCACGCCGTTCTTTATGAATGGGTTTCGCCACCCCAGAGTGCCTCTCACCCTTCGAGGAGACACTGCATCCTCTATTCTAAGTGGGGGAGGGTCTCGGGAAGCTCTTTCCTCCCAGGTTTCATATGTGAGACCACTTTTGCCGCGGAAACAAGTGGAATCCTTTGTGGATACCAAGCAGAGCGCTATCAGCAGGGTCTGCGATGCCATGGCAACGGTCCAGGACAGCCAGAAGGAGTACTCTGACAAACCTGGAAGAGGAAACTTGAGTGTGTTTAAGGTGGAAGACTTGTAGTACGAGGAGACTACCGCTAGACAATGTCAGCTCTGTCGGCAGCAACAAGCTAAAGCACCGCTTCATTGGACCATTCATAGGCCTGGTCAGGCACGGTGCGCCGTATACCATCGACATCGCTAAGTCAATGACGACGCGCCCGGCGTTCTACGATAGACGTCTTAAGTGGTACAATGATCCGCAGGGGGTTGCTGACTCGCAGACCCATCTTGGTCCAGCTCCTCGAAGCGAGGGCCACCATAGACGTCAACGAGGGCATCGGAGTAGGCACCCAAGCCTCGGTCTGAACCGCAAGGCTGCGGGCAAGACCGTACGCAGGAGGGGACCGTTCGAACGGACCCCGAAGCCATACGCCGAGTACATTGAGTACGTTGAGTACGCACCATACGCGTTCGGCTGAGAGTGCGCCGAATGCGGCTCCGGACGTGGCAAAGCCTCGTTACGTCAAATCATGCGGAAGGCCTCGTCAAGCTCGGACGAAGAGGATCGCTGGTCCACTCGCAGATGCAGGCTCGAGACTTCACGCTCCAACATATCCAGGCGGCTCACAAGACGAGCGAGTACGCCCTGATTCCTGGCGTGAGTGGCAGCATCACCGCCAGTCCCAAGCCCAAGCGCAATCTCAAGCACAACGACGAATTGACGAAGACGGTCAATCTCAGGGCACTGCGTCGGACCCGCAGGAGAAGCAAGCGGACGAAAGGACGCGCAAGACCCTCGGCGAGCGAGAGGTTTTTGCGAGGTTTCCAACCCTCGTCGGCGCCAGCTTTGGGGGCGCCCTTAGCTATGACGACAGGACTGTCAGAGCGCACAGCCGTCCTGGAGCGGTGATCACCGTGATCACTAGCGAACGACTGCACGCATCGTCGTCATTGTTCTCCCAGGGCATAGGAGTGTGCCCTCCCACAGAGCCCACATGAGCGGTGTGAGTGCGCCCGGACTCGGGCTCGTCCTCACTGCCCGAATAGAACTCACGTTCAGCGAACTGCGGGTTCGGCCGGATGTCTGAAGATACCGAAGATGATGGACTGCGGCGCTTGTTCGCACACAAGCTCACAGCCGCGTCACCAGCTGAGCCGATCGCCTCCGAGGCCACTTCAGAAGCCTCCTGGAGTGCAGAGACTTTGCCGTGAGGCTTAGTGCTCTTGGCTTGCGCCGTTTCGGCAGCAGCCTTGGAGCGTGTTTTCGCATCGCTCTTCAAAGTACCACGGGGCATGCTTAAGGTCGATCAGGAGGCCGAGAAGAAGAGCGCTCAACCGGTGCTCGAGGCCTAACTGTGAAGTGAGCCTCCGCCGCGCTCGCGCAGCCAAGTCGATGTATTTCGACTTTGAGAATGAGGGTTTGTGACGTACCCTTCGTTATTCTGTTGGTCATTAAACCGAACATAAGTGTGGGGGATGTAACGGAGTACGAAGCCCCAAGTGTTCCCTAGCTACATGAAGTGTGACACGTGGTATCTGGTACATAGTTTCAGTGTTGTCCCAGGCCAACCATTGGTTGATGACATTGCGTTTTTATCGGTGACTTATAGTTTGTTTTAACTCAAGCTTAGCCAACCTATAAATATATCTAGTTTACAACCTACCTAAAATTGGTCACTTCGCTCCCTTAGGCAAAGGGGACCTGTGAACTGCCGTTCACGGAAAGTTTGTATACTCTCGGATGCCCACTCTCTCTAGCGCAAGGTGCTGTGCGACCCTGTCACAACCACAATGTCATGGAAGTTGCTGTATTAAAAATATTTGTTTTACCAATTATTTCGCAAGTCGGGTAGTAAAATAGCCATGAAACGGGGCTTTGCTGTAGTATGCCGCCCTCACACGGTTCGGTTACGGTTCGGACCGTCGATCGGATTACGGTACGTCCCGTTGTGTCCCAGAACGGATTACGTCCCGATCAGGATCGACTTAGATTGGGCACTAGCCAGAAATTACAATATGGTAGGTTCAGGTACGACAGGAGCGGTGCTTGCACAAACACTTACAAGAAGACAACAAGGAGGAAAATAGAGGGAGCGTGTTTAGAAAGATATGTAGGAGAGTTTCGGTTTACACTAACCTACTCCCTTCGGTATCTGCATATAAGAACGCAAGCAGCAATTCAACAGGTTTACAGCCGCAAGAACGCTCTACACGCACGATTCAATAATGACGACCCAGAAAGTCGAAGTCCTCCTGGGTAGTGGAAACTACTTATAACAAGCGCATGACGCTGGCCCGTAAGGGTTCGCTTGCGCATGTGGAGGTGACCAAGCCGAAAAACGAGGGCACGGAGGCCAGGACGAAAAAGCGCTCGCTATCATCGCCCAAGGCAAGAGCTCCAACATCAAACAAAGATTCGTTCTGTGACCCGTGCAATGCAGGCCTCGAGTGCTCTTCGAGAGTACTACAGTCGTATGACGATCCACAATCGTGTCGCGATGACACGACGGCTGCATGGGTTTAAGATGGACGACGATGCGACAATGTCCAAGCATCGGAGCGCGTTCGGCGAGCTGGGCGTCAGATTGCAGACGCTGGGAGAGCCAGTTGACGACGCACGACAAATGACTGTGCTGTTGAGCAGCTTACCGGCCGAGATCGAGTTGATCTCGTCGATCATCGAGAGCGCAACCGATGTGACACTCAACGATGTGAAAGAGAAACTCTTGAAAGAGTGCGAGCGGTTGGAAAAGAAGGACACCGTGGAACGCGCGTTCAAGGCGAACGGCGGCCGGTTCAAAGACGGACGAAGAAACGGTCGGAAGGAGAACGGAGCTGAAAAACGGAACGGACCACGACAGAACGGGTTCGGTTTCAAGAACAAGCGCTTTATATGTGACCAAGTCGGTCATATGAAGCGAGCCGCCCGGTCAAGGACGGAGATCGTGAGGGCGACTCCGTATTCGCTGTGGGAGAAGGACGGAAGGACGGATGACTGATCGACAACGGTGCCACGTCCCACATGACGCCCCACCGTGATGATCTGTTAGAATACGAAGATATGGCCACCGGAGTTGAGGTGACCATCGCGGACAGAAAAAAAACTGCACGTAGCTTGACAAGGAACGGTCCGGTTGACCCGTTTTGGCGGAGGACGCATCATGATGATCGAGGTGCACTACATCCCCGTGATGGACAGCCGTTTGCTTTTAGCCGGAAAATTGGCTGAACGCGGTCTAAACGTGGAGTTCTAAAGAGCGTCCTGAACCATTTGGGGGACAACCAGAGCGATCGCACTGGGTAAGAAGATCGGTAAAGCCTACGTCCTGGATTGTCAGCAGGAGGCAGCACGGCTTGTGCAGTGTGCCGGGGCAGCGCGTGGGAGCTATGGCATGCTCGGATGAAACATCTCGGACGGGACGGAATGATCGGAACGCAGCAAGCTACGAGCGGAGTGCCGCCGGTGAAGTAGGGCACAAAGAAGCTGTGTGGTGGGTGCCTAAAAGGCAAGCAAACAGTAACACCGTTCCCGTCCAGACATCGCGTGTGTTGGAGCTTTTACACACAGATGTGAAGGGACCTAAGCGGACGGTCTCAAAGGGAGGCGCACGGTACATCCTTACGCTGGTAACCGCCCCTTAAGATACGTAGTAGCGTACTTCCTAAAGAATAAGAGCGAAGTGGTCGCAAAATTGATCGTGTTCAAGACGCTCTACGAGAACTAATGGGGAGAACGATTGAAGTGTCTACGGTCACATAATGGGACGGGGTTTGTGAGCAAGCTGAGATGTGCATGAAGAACGGGGTCGTGCATCAGCGCTCCGTTCCATACAGCTCTCAACCGAACGGGGTGGCTGAGCGGATGAACGGTACGATCATCGAAAAGGCACGGAGTATGCTCTACTACAAAGGTGTGTCTACGGAATGGTAGGCCGAAGCAGTAAGTACAGCTGTGTACCTGATCAACCGGTCCATGGACACGTCGATCAGGACGGTAACACCATAAGAGTTGCGAATCAAGGCAAACCCACGCATGAACCACTTGCGGGTGTTACGCTCATGTCGATGACGCAACGAGGCCGAAGCTAGAACCAAAGCGCTTCAGGTGCATGATCCTCGGATGCGCGGAGAATGTGAAAGGATACCGGGTATATGACTTGGAGCGATCCATAGTTAAGGTATCGCGGTCAATTCAACTGGACGAGCGAGAAGTGGACGGAATATTTGAAACATCCGTTCCAAAAAAAAGAGCAATCATTGCGAAAACCAAGGATTTGGATGAAGGACGCCTTCCGACCCGGACGGACCGAGTGGAACGGGAATCGGTTCAGGACGAACCGATGGAAGATGTCGAGGAGTCCAACCAGGATATTGAGATGGGTACGGTGGAACCTACTCAAAGTGCGAGAATAAAAATGTTTCTGCCGTCAGCAGAGCCCTCGACAGACTTGGAACTTACGGAATACCGCTCAACACAGTCAGCATTTCTGGACGGATTCCGATCCAACTCAGCCGCGTTTCATATTGATAGGTTGTTTTTTCGTCCCGAATCGGAACAGATACGACGGAATCGTGAGACCGTTCTATTGCTTGAGGACGGACCATGAATTGATGGAGAGTGAAATTTGGAAGGGAGTGATGGACCACCATCACCGAAGAGAGCGCGAATTGAAGAGCGCGGACTAATTACTGAGGCAGTACCAGCGGATCCACCCGCAGGTGATGGCCAGCTCGGACACGGGACGAGTGGCGCAAGGCGGTGAGGACGGAGCTACTCTCACACGAGCGAAACGAGACGTGGACGATTGTTCCACGCAGGACGGAGATGCGTTCTATAGGCTGCCATTGGGTCTTTGCAAAAAAGAGGAAACCAAAAAACCGACGAGTGATCCGATACAAGGCACACCTGGCTGCAAAAGGTTTCAAACAGAAGTTCGGAATAGCGCTCTTTGAAACTTACTCGCCTGTGGCAAACGTAAACTCAATTCGAGTGGTACTTGCCGTATGTGTTGCGGTCGGAAACGTGATGGAGCAATTAGACGCGGTTATTGCGTTTCGAAACAGCGTGCTGAAGAACCATGTTTACATGGAGATTCAATTGGGCACTGAGAGAGCAGGAGACTTCATTTGCCTAATGTACAAGGCCATTCACGGTCTGAAGCAGGCCGCAAGTGCGTGAAACAGGACGATTCATTGCGTTTTCGTCCAGAACTACGTGTGCTTGTCCGTGGACGACATGATCATTGCTGCCAGGCCGAATGACGAGATCCAAGAAGTTAAGATGGCTCTCAAGGCTGCGTTTAAGATTGAAAGAGTTGGGCACGGCCAGATTCATTCTCGTAATGTAGATCAATCACAACAGAACGGAACGGACGCTCATGATTAAACAGACGCGCTATGTCGATAATGTTGCTGAGCGATTCGGTCAGCAGAGCGCAAAGGCTGTGGACAACCCGCGTTTAGCTAAGTTTAAGTTGTCCAAGCTGCGGTTCCCTGGAACAGAAGAAGAACGAACGGAAATGCGGTCTAAACCGCTCCGATCTCTTATCAGCTGTCTACGTTACATTACGACATGTGCTCCGCCGCACAATGCATACGTGGTGACGCAGCTGTCCCTTTTCCCCGTGAAACATGGAATTCAGCATTGGCGAGCTGCTATCCGGGTGCTGAGATACTTAAAGACGACGCGCGATCACGGTACAGTATACCACAGTGGGACGGGAAATCTCAGGACGGAAAATCGCGGATCGGAAAATATCAGGACGGAAAATGCCTGAGCGAAACATTGCGGGCAGGAAAGTCGTGTGACGGAGAATATCGAGGGAGTTGCGTTCTCTGACACAGACTGGGGAACGAACATCGACGATAGGCGATCGGTGTTCGGGGTCATGGTGATGATCGGAGACGCACCGGTGGTGTTCAAGTCCAAGTTCCAAAGGACGGTCGTGCTCAGCTCATTTGAGGCGGAGTGTATGGTTTTGCGCCTATGTACGCAAGAGGGGCCGTGGACGCGTGCTATGCTGACATACATGGGTATCGAGCAAGTGGGCGCGACACTAATCTGGGAAAATAATAAGGGTGCAATCGCGTTGGCTAGGAACGCTGTATATCACGCGCGGACTAAGTACGTGGACATCAGATACCACTTCATGCGCGCGAACGTAGAATGGGGCAACGGTTGAATTGAACTATCTTGACACCAAGCGACAGCTTGCCGACATGTTGACAAAGGACCTCGGGGCGAAGACACGGAAGTATCTGCGTGGCGCAAGCGGCATCAAGAATAAGGTCACCGTGAAGTAACGGCGAGTGGGAGTGTTGCAGTACGCTGCCATCGCACGCTTCGGTTACGGTTCCGACCGTCGTTCGGATTACGGTCCGTCCCGTTCTGTCCCAGACCGGATTACGTCCCGATCAGGATCGTTTTTGATTGGGCAATAGCCAGAAATTACAGTATGGATGGTTCAGGTATGCCAGGAGCGGTGCTTGAGCAAACACTTACAAGAGGACAACGAGGGGGACAAAAGAGGGATAGTATTTAGAAATACATGTAGGAGAGTTTCGGTTAACACTAATCTACTCACATCGGTATTTGCATCCAAGAACGCAAGCAGCAATTCAACAAGCTTACTGCTTCTTTTGCATTTTCTTAACATTACATTTGCGTTATATTTGTAATATTTAAGTCGTAGCAATAGAACCGTGGATCAAATCAAAAAGGGCATTTTGGGACGATACTGCTGCAACCAAAATTAGACGGCTATTAATTGACTTGTTTGGGTACTGATGTACCATTTTTAAACGCCCCGAAACACATGTAAAAAACGTTACCCATCATGTAGGGTAAATATATTTTATCTATGCTTTGGTGTGTGAGAAATACACCATGTTGTATCAGTCATTTGCGGTAATTTCTAGATTTGGGGAATCGTGGCACTTTGCGTATTCTAGTTAGCTCTAGAGTGTTATGTTCTTTCTGCTAGTGCGTTTGGTTCGTAATACCAAACATACCAAATATAAAAGTAGTATACCAAACTTACCACAAAAATTTTACCAAACCACTTTACCGATCAAAACTAAGGATCCATGCAAAATGTATTTGGTTGAAGTTAGCTGGCTGCCTGCTTTCCAATAAAACCAATCGCTTTATACAAAAATCGCATGAGCGAGTACGGCAACAGGTTGTAGAGGCAGTCATCCCACGAGGCACCACTAAGCAGAAATTCGAGTATGGCGATGCACCACACTCCGCACGAGCTGATATCCTTTCGTTTGCAGCACTCCACCTTCTCAAAATTCAGCATGTCTTCCACATGTAGAAGCCCCTCGATAGCGGAACGTACGCTACGCTCGGCGATAGTGTAATTGTGCTGGCTCTGTAGGGGGTCGAACATGAAGCAGACGCCCCTGTTCGTTTCAGGTTGGATGTGTCGGTTAGAAATGCAACCCAACGATTCCCTACGTTGAAAATTCCAATGCCACGCTGGTATTGCGGATTCCCAGCTCCAAACCCTCCCGCCACGCGTTTACGTCGCTCTCGTCTAAAAAATTCGTGAAAACGGGAACTATTCATCACGAAGAACCATCATGGATACAAGGATAGACGTCGTATGAAGCCACAAGTTTTCACGAAAGCCCAGTAGCTGATGTCCCGCGACAAACTCACCAGGAACTCGATTGACCCTAGGGTGAGCGTTTCCACGTAGTTTTTGTGCTCATTCTGTTTGTACATTCGTAAAATTAGGTCCGGTTAGTTTGAAGGAACACACGATACCTTGATGACGCTGCGTGCATCTGAAAAGGGTTTGCAAATGTCAGATACACGCCATTCCACATCGTCGATCCACCGCATCGTCCGCATGACGAGAATGAAGTGATTGCGAGCTTCAATGACACTTGTCATGCCATCGAGCTGATCGAACGTTGCAAATCCGTAGTCAGGCCAATAGGTTAGCAGGTCAATATCGACTCTTATCTGGATTGCTTCAATATATTCCATGATCTTGATCATCTGGGGGATGGATTTTACGAGGGGGATGTCTTGCCCGACCGCGTACGACCTCACGGATAGCTTGCCACGCACCTCAAGGGTTAGGGATCACTAGAGTGTCTAGCATCGCTTTTGTGTGGAACATGCTGTATGGGGCGTTTAATAGCTCAGCAACTTGGTCAAAACTTGCCAGCTTCCCCACCCGTCCCTCTCGATATTTAGTTGCCAGCACGATTGTCGTTTTGTGGTTTTCTTTGGCCTTCGCTCGCTTGCGTTGTGCTTTTGTCATTCCCATAACTAGCAGACGCTTAGCAAACTTCCACTTAGCCCTGCTACGCTTGGGTTTCGAAGTGGTTTCAGTTTGGTGCTGCTCTCGCTGTCTTTTTGGTAGTGTTGGTATGAATTTTTTTTTCGCTGACTTTCTTCTTGAGGAGCGAACCAACTTCGCTACTGTTGAAAGCGGCATCGCTGCTGTGTTGTATCACGCCTTAACACTGTGCGTTCCTTATCTCCTTCCTGCCCCACACCAGTGTCGTGTTTAACTTTAGTACACAGCTGCTCGTCCACAACATTCGAATCCAACGGTAGCATTGCTTTCTTGGCGAACGACATCTGTGAGAGCGTCGCACCACCAAATAAAGAGACTCAGAAAGCCGCTTAAACATTCTTGAGATTGAACGCCACAACGTTGCCACTGTTGAGTGCTTCGTAGAACTCTTCCATCCATGGTATAGCAGCTTGATACGTGGGTGGCGACTGTAACGTCATGCGAGCATCGTTTATTTCGGATAGATAGTTTGATTCGGTGTACCTCGAAGTACTTGAGAGTGTATTTTTCTTTTGGTAACGGGGCGCACGAGACTTGGCGAAGACCACCAGGAGAGACTTCTCCCTCGGCAATAATATTTACCACACTGTGGACGATCCACCTCGTGGAAATGAAGCGCATTAGAGTGTAACGGTTCCATAATTGCACCTACTCCTTACGAACATCACGTGACGGCACAGTACAGACATGTTTGCATGAAGACACATTTACATTGACTCCGCTGCATCACAGAATATTGAACCGAACGTTAGCAAAAGAAAATAAATAAACTTAATCTAAACCATCAAAACAAAACAGATATCTGAGTGTCTACCTCATACGTAGATGCACACTTTACACTCGCCACTACCGTTGTGGTCGCATTTCCCATGTTCACAGTGTAGTCAGCACCAGAGCCTGTATCAAGCGCATGCTCCTCCGAGACAAGTCTTAACGCGAAGTCACTGATTTGCAATGTTAGCGATGCAAGATTAGGGACCTCGTTTAGTCCACTTGGTCTCTCTGCCACGCAATTAAATTATGCAATGTAGTGCTCTTCAGCGTAATCCTGTAGAGTAATAAGCGTCGTCACAAGCTGGTCGATTGGAAAGGTATCTTTGACGACATAATTTATCTTCCCCCACTTTGACTCGATACGGTTGTTCGTGTTGTTCGTCAGGTGCGGGACGTTCCGCGCTTGTACGACACCCACTGGTCCTGCGAGTTATCTCAATATTCTGGGAAAGTCTTGAAAAGAGGATTATTCTCTTAACCGTCGAGAATCTGGAACATGGTGCCGTTTGAATACTCGTAATCCCCCTCCGACTTTGCATCGACCAGAATACTCATTAGAACCTTCACTTCCTTGCTCACAGGCTTGGCCAGACGGGCAGCTTGCTTCTTCAGCCACGTCAACACATGCCATTGACAGAGAAGCTGAGTGGCCTGTGGAATCATCTCGCGCAGGCCATCCTGTTCATGAACATCCTTGTCGGTCATAATATCTCGTATCTTGTGCTAATCTGAATTGTTTTTCTTGAATATCTCTACGACTTTGCCCAAATTAACCCTATGCTCGCTTTCCAAGAGTGCATGATGGACGTATTGACTCTACACAAAAAAGATACAGCATATATATTCTTCGAGACTCCACAATAATACATTATGTAAGGCGCTACAGCCATACCTTCTCGAAGACGTCGTGCACCACGAAGGTAAACAGCTTGTAGCGATTCGCGTTAGTGTCATGAGTCGAATCCACCATCACGACCTGAGAAAAGGCCGAGAAAATACGCTTCATCTTCGACGTCTGGAAAGTCACGACACGAGCAATATCGTCTTCTCTGTCGACATTAACCTCGGCGGTGTTTCCAGAATTCTGACCGCAGAACTCTTCCAAGACGGCAAGGCTCTTTCTGCATCCGTCAGGTTGCCTCTTTGCTTACAGCGAATTCTCTGAACCATGTTGTGTACATTCATCATCTTCGTCTTTTTCCTACATATCAAACCCTATACACAAAAATTACCCTTTTCAAAACCCGAAATCACACCAGCAACATTTAAATTTACCTGTGCGTCCGTGAATGTATAACAAAATTCCTTTGCCGTTGGCACCACCGTTTTGGAGGACCTCGACATCGTTGGTCAGGCGCACATCTTTCACAGTTCGATTTTCAGCATAGCTCTCCCAGAGCTCCTTGGTGAGATAATGGTTGTGTACACCGGACCCAAAACTTTTCAGCTCCAAGTCTCCATACGAAGTCGCCATAACACGCGCGTTCAACTTTGCACTAAACTTGGTGTCTCGAGCCTTTCGATGCTTGCGCTTCCCCTTGCCACGTGACTTGTATTCCTGGCCGTGGATACACTTAAACGTGATGCCGTAGTGCTCCCAGTCAGTAGGAATCAAATTCACTGCCTTCCTAGCACGCTTTCCGGTGAGTTTTAGGGCTTCAGCATTCTTCGTCATGTGGTTGTTTCGGATCTTCACTGACGTACTCGATAGCTTCGAGAATTGCTTGTATGTCTCCCTCTGGAACACTTCGAATGCGGCGTGAAAAGCCTCCCTGGAATCGTAGGTCTTCTTCAAAGACCCGAAACGTACAGAAACAAATACTTTTTTCTGTTTTTCGAATGTGTTTGGTGTATTTTTGGTGCAGCACCAAATATAGACTCTCCAATCTCCTCGTCTTCATCAGAACCTTCATTTTCCTCCGCGCTTATTCCGTTCGCAGCATTCTCATCACTACTTCCCTCTTCTGCTTCGAGCACATCATCCACTTACTTCTCGTGCGGCGCATCGTAAAAGTCAGAGTCATCTGTCCCATCAGCCGAGGGCAGAGGAGAGGCGTCTTCGAAAGCATCTCCATCTTCTTCCGCAGCAATAACCTCAGCCAACACACGGTCATTATTGGACGACTCCATCGCGATTGTCTTTGCTGGATACATGAGTCGCAGAGCACGCATTTCCCATCTATCATCGCCCGGTCATTTCTTCGCGATTCATCCATAGCTTTGCGGCGGTCTTGCGAGTAACCCGCTGCTGCCCATGTATGGCGAGATGCGCCGCTTGCTCCTCCTATCGAGAGAGCGCAATTTGCTCTGCGTTATGAGCCGCCAGAGATAACAGATTGTGCGCAACAAAGGGAGGGAGCTTAGACCCATCCGGCCTAGCTTGATTCCTCAGCTAACGCTCATTCTGACGGATCTGAGCGCGCGCAAGCTTTGCTGTGTTTTGTTGCGCACGCGTGACGTTGCCGTGACTGGGATACGGAGGGAGGTTGTCGCTGTCCGCCTGTCATTCGTACATGTTAGCTATTATCACAAAACCTTCTCCTTGTAGCAAACAAACGTACCATGCCAAGAAATCTGCTTAAGGGTTTGAGCCGCATCTGGAATCGTTTGTTTTGCCGCTGGGGGGGGGGGTCGCGAGTGCCAGTCGCTCCGAAAGCGCGAACTTCAATTTTTTCAGAAAGTTGTTAAGTCCCCGCCCATAAAGTATTAATTTTTTTATTCCACTAAAGTTCAACCCGAAACGCGATAGCTGTCTCTATACGGCCCACCGAAAGTTGACATGATATGACAACAAGTACACTAAAAGTAGAGGCTAATTCCGGTAGCAGCAGCGTGTTCCGACATTTTGCCCCTTCGTTCTCGAAATGGTTAAAATCAACAAGTGTAATCCAAATGAAATCAGACTAGTTTTTCTTGAGCCGTTTTAGATTTTTGCCAGATGCCGAAGCCTTAAACAAATAGCCATGTGTCTTTCACAACCGTAAATTAGATCTCCGCAAAGACGGCACATTTTCAGACTGGTTGAGGGAATGGTGACTTTGTTTAGTTAGCAGACAAAATGTTTACGTTAAGCAACTAATCATTTTATTTCGGTAACAAAATGATTAGTTACATGGACTTTCACCAGGCCCTTACTGTTGGGTCCTGCGTTACTAAAAAAACTGGCAGACGTGATGAGCAATGCTATCGACTTTATGGCTTTTCAAACTGGTTACGACATGCTTAAAGTTTTTTTTAAAAATCTCATCTGTGGATTTAAAAAAAAATGTCTTTATAAACTGTTCATTGAATCTAAAAGGTCTTTGCATAAATATTTGTTCTGCAAGGTGATTTCACAAACTTCTGATGAGTTTGTGATGGCAATCCCACTTCATTTTCCAAATCTCTCTTCGTTACCCAGTGCTCAGTCTTCAGAGCCCCGAGATGAAGCTATACCATCTTATTCTGTTGGTTGCTGCTGTCCTAGTTGGGATTTTGACGCAACGAAGAAATCCAAACTGGTGCTAGCTGGCAGTCCTACTCCCGAATTAGGGAACAACGTCAGCAAGACACTTCTGAGAGCTGATAGTACAGATGATGAAGGGCAGGAAGAGAGAGGAGTGTTGGCGAAAATTCCGGGGATAAGTTATCACAAGTCTTTACATCCGCCAAGACTAAGGAGCTCCAGGGGTTGCTCTATGCCGACGAGACTCTAGGGAACGCCTTCAAAACGCTAAGGCTAAGCAAAATGCCCGTCGGCAAGAACAACTTTATTCAGACGGATCTGGTGGCTAAACTCTTTTCGAGCCCCAACTTCAAAATTTGGGCTCAGCATGCTGCTAAAGTAAACAAACAGTACCCAGAGGGCGCGATACTTGCCGCTCTGACGGACGTCTTCGGTGAGAAAGAGGTGGCGACGATGATTTTAGTGGGGAAACTTAGATGGAGATCAAAGAGTATTGCCCAGAAGCTGGAGGCTGCACAGTTCAACAAGTGGTACTCGAAGGGGCTTACAGCAGACGACGTTTTCTGGCAGGTTCTGAAGGCGAATCGAGGCAAGATTCGTGGCTACGGTAGATTCATGGGTATTTGGGAGGACTACTCGAAATATATCATCAAGAGAGTGGTGAACTATTAGGAAACTTTAAATCTCTTCAATGAAGCTTCATTTCTTTTATTCTAAGGTTTTTGTAGCAACCTGCAGGTTTGGCGATGAAGACAGCTGGCCACGTAGGACAATAACCCCTTCGCCCTTCAATAGAACGCGACCCGGTCCAGCCGCCACGAGGTCCAATGTGATGTATCCACCTCGAACAGGGGTGAATTGCTGTGCTTTGATAGTCGTCTTCTCGAGTAGTGGGGCCCAGTACGGCCCAAAGGCGCAAGGCGCACTTCCCGTGACCGGATCTTCGCCCACCCTACCATGAGGAGCAAAGAATCGGCTTTGGATGTCCACGTCCAACGCATTATCGGCGGGCGCTTCAGCAGTAACAGCGTCATACTTGGCCAGTTGCACAAAGTCCGGCTCGAGCGTAGTGAAACCTGCAGATGTCACGTGAACGAGTAGATCTGTGGTCGCTCGCTTCACGTCAACGATGACATTTGGCTGAAAGCCTAACGCAGAGGCCATCTCCTTTAACACCACACAAGGCCCTGCAGGCGTCGTGGGTTCCTCCGGGAAGTCCATCAGCACGAGCAGCTTCTGCGACTCACTTTGCACCTCAAAACGACAGACCAACACCCCACTCAGCGTGTGGAAGTGAAGCGTTTGGCTCGAAGTCACGTGACCAGCATCGTGTTGTGCAAAAACCGTCGACAGAGTGGCATGTTGTAGGTATTTGCGTGGCATGCAGACTATCTGGAATCAAGAACACCATCTCGAGGGACATCATGCCTATCAAGTTGCAGCTACTGCATTACTGGTGCTCGACGCTCAAGGCTGTTTCATAACGGTTGGCTACAATACGAGTAGGTAGTCTAGTGAACACAGCGATAGGAGTCTAGCTAAAGGAAGCTCACTTCTAAACTTGCAAGCAATAGCACACTAGCATTCCCAGCAAAGCGGAAACTACCACAAAGTATACTTTAGTCCTCAGGGACCGCTAGCATGGCAAGCAGCGCACAGCAATATGAAGCGGATGGCGACGCGGTGATGCATTCGGCGCACCAACCAGTTTTCGAGTTTATCAAGGCACCTTGGCTTGAAGATTGGAGCCACAACGCGTTGGTCAAGTGGAAGCAAGCACGTGACCAGTACGAAGAGACCATCCGACAGCGTTGTCTCGAGAGCAAGGAGCGACCCGAGACTGCGATGAAGCCCGTAAAATCGTCGATACACCGGAAGTTGCTGGAGGTGATCTGTCTCTACGAGCTGCGGAATGCAGTTGACGACGTTACTAATGAGGAGATCCTCATACTGATCAACCAACGTATCGGCACCGTGAAGAATGAGCAAATACCTGATCTTGACGAGCTCTTCAAGAGGAAGTTGAAGATCAACCTCGCCGAGGATGATATTGACGCTCGGGTGCTGAAGTATTATCGAGATTTCGCCACCATTATAGAGAATAATAAGCTGGAGGAGATTCTCGGTGTCGGAAACCCTGAAGCACAGGGGTTTGCCGACCGCATGAAAATGCGCTGCAGTATTTTGATCGACAACCTCGAACCTAGAATGGTCCGTGACGATGTTAGACGTCACTGCAAGTACGACTGTAGAGAGGCCAAGAAAAACGATTTCATGCTCTTCAATATCATTAAGGAGAAGGCAAGGGCACAGCACAAGTATCATTTGCTGGCGATGGAGCAGAATGTAAATTCTGCCTCCAGCCGCAAACCCAGTCAGGTCGAGCCGAAGACCAGGTCTGGCAGAGCAGAGCAACGGGTTAATGGAGCCCAGCGTTTCAATATGAAGCCAAATACTGCACAACCTCAACGAACGGACTCAACGCCTCCGAAGACTGGTTGCTGGCACTGTCAAGACTCTCACTGGCTTCGGGACTGTCCGGCTGCGACGGCCGAAGATAAAAGCCGAGCAGTGGACAGGATGAAAGAAGTGAAGGACAGGTCACGTGTGAAGATGTTCGCACTGCACCCCAGCCAGGCGAAGGCATGGTGAATGAGTTGATTGTATTAGCATATTGCGCCGACTCTGGTTCCGACTCGACGGTAATACCACGTACTGCGGTTGAAGAGTTGGTAGCTCTGGGGAGTGGTGTAAAGGTACAACCATTACCGACACCGGTCGATGCAATAGTAGCAGGGGGGGGGTCAACGGTGGTCTGTCGCGACTCCGTGACGCTCAACTTCGTTCTTCAGACCGCCGCCGGCACTGTCCGCCTGCAAGAGGTCACATGTCGGTAATGGAAGGAAATGAGTCCGATTTCCTCCTTGGCAACGATACATTAGTATCACTGGGTATTGATGTCAACCACCAACTAGAACAACTTGCCGGTAGTGCTCTTCCGGGAGATGTCGACCCGTTTGAAGAAGAGGACTGTCCAGATGCGGATCTGTCTGTCGCTGACGTTCGTGAGAAGCTTGAAGACATGGTGGTTGCAGCCGGCAACAGCGGTTTCGACCAGGGATACCTGTCTTTCCTCCGAGACATTACATTGGAGTACGAAGACATCTTTAGGATTGATCTTGGAGCCGATCCTCCTGCTGACATTGCACCACTGCGAATCAAGCTTGTTGAAGGAGCTAAACCCTTCCGTGCCCTCTCGCGCCGATATGCTCCGGCACAGCGCAAATTCCTTCGGGAGTATACGAAGCGGCTAGAGCTGATGGGGTTTATCCGGCAGAACAACCAGAGCCACTGGGCCTGTGCAGCAGTACCTGTGGCCAAACCCAAAGTACCCGGTGAGTTCCGGATGACGATCGATTATCGTCCGGTTAATGCACTTACTGTGTCGATAGCAGGATCGGCAGAGGATGTGACGGATTCAGCGAGCGAAGCTGAGGAAGCGTACGGTTTTGCGGATTTCGATATACCAAAGGGATTTTGGCAGCTCCCTCTCCATCCTGATAGCCAAGAGTTGATGAGTTTCGTTACTACCGATACTATTAGGACACCAGGACGCGTTCCGCAAGGGGAAAGTGACTCGGCCACACACTTTCAGAATGAGATGCAGACTGTGTTCGCTGAGATGTTGTATGCCCACCTGCTGCTATGGATCGACGACATTCTAGTCTACGCAAAGGACCCAGCAACATTTATCACAGCACTACGTCAGTTGTTTTTAGCTCTGTCGTGTCCACCGTTTGAAACT
>NW_003303722.1:911005-938953 GCF_000142945.1 Phytophthora infestans T30-4 | reverse complement strand
TCCGACGAGGAAGGTATGTTCGCGACGGCAAAGAACCTTCTTGGTTCGTCACAACTGCTGCATTTCCCGTAGTCCTCGACCATAGTCTCCGTGTTTACGGATGCGAGTGACCTTGGATGGGGTCTCGTTGTGACACAGGTGGACACTTGGGACTCTGACCTGCCGGCACACGAACAGCACCACCAGTTGCTGGTATGTAAGAGTGGAATATTCGATACGACCGAACGCCGGTGGAGCGTTATTGAGAAGGAAGCCTACCCTATCATTTGGGCTGCACGCAACCTCGGCCATCTTCTCATCCGCCCGACTGGATTTCGACTCTTTTGCGACCACAAAAACTTGTTGTACGTGCTCTCACCGACGCACGAAGTCAAACGTCACATCCGGGGGAAGCTTCAGCGGTGGGCTTTGTCTCTCACCGACCTGCCGTACTGTATTGAGCATATCGATGGCGAAGCTAGCGTCTGGGCAGACCTTTTGTCTCGCTGGGGTTCCTCGTCTTCAGGAGAGGTGGGGCTACACGTGAAGTGCAAGTTCATGACTCGTAACCAACAACGCATTGAAGATGCAACCAACAACCAGCTTGACGAGCTTAGACCGCGGCAAGGTGATTTTGTTTTTCCTACTCTGGACGCGTTGAAGCAACTGCAGCAGAGAAACAAGCGAAGTGCACCAGAAGTCGTAGACGTTGACGACGATGGTATAATGTCTGTTGAGGGCAGATTCTGGATCCCAGACTCGGCTAAAGAACTACGGCAACGCATCCTAATCGTAGCTCACTGTGGAAGCCAAGGCCACCGTGGCCTGGACGCCTTGCTGACAACCATCAAGAGCATTTTCTTGATCGGTAGTTTGGAGCAGTACTGCCGACAGTTTCTAAAGCGTTGCCGACTGTACAAACACGTGAAGGGTGGCAACGTGATACCACGACCATGGGGGCCAACATACAATGCAACCAAGCGGAATGAGATGTTGCATTGGGATTTTCTGTATCTTGGCGACAGTGTGGGCAAATGCAGATATCTACTTGTCCTGAAGGATGGACTTACACATTTCTGCGTGCTCGTAGCCTGTGACTCACCAACAAGTGCAGTAGCTACTAGTGGATTGGTGGATTGGGCAAAGCGTTTCGGCCCAGCACATATTCTAATTTCGGATCAAGGAAGTCACTTCAAGAACGAAGTTGTACGAATGTTGTGCAGACAACTTGGCATTGAACGAGATCTCGTTTTAGCATATGCACCATGGATCAACGGCACTATTGAGCGCCTGAATCGCGATATTCTCCAGGTCCTACGAGTTTTACTGATGGAGATGAAGTTGGACATACATGAGTGGGAGTACCTTGTGCCAACAGTACAAGGAATCCTCAACCACACTCCTGTAGCATCACTAGGCAATAGATCGCCCGGTGAACCCTTCACTGCATTGCCTCGGTTCTCGCCTTTTGAGGCAGTGCTAGTTGAGCGCAATGGCAAGATTGTTGTAATTACAGAGCCCGCGGATATTCCTACGGATATGGTGGAGAAAATGCAGCTCAGCCTCCAGGAGATGCACAGGGAGGTAGAAGACATTCGCGAGCGTCGCCGCCTGCAGAATATGAATCGCTCTAATGGAGTGCCGTGCAACTTCACTACCGGCGATTTTGTGTTGTGGTCTCGAATTGACTCTCGACTTTCAGTCAACAAGCTGTTGGCTCGCTGGGTGAGCCCATTTGAAGCTGTGGAGGAGCACCCACACTCATACATGATCCGCCACTTGTTAAATAACCAGCGCTATATGGTGCATGGATCCCGCTTGAAGTTCTACCGCGACGGCAATCTTGGAATCAGTGAAGAACTACTTGCACACGTCGGAAACCAAGGAATGGTTCTTGGCGTCAAAAAGATTGAGAAGCATCGCAAATTCCAGCAATCCTGGCAGCTACTCGTATCCTGGGTTGGCTTACAGGACGGGGAGGACTCTTGGGAGCCGTTGCAGTCACTAGTTGGCGATTTACCGGGCCGTGTGGCCGCATACGTCGCTGAAACTGGTGACAATGAGCTTGCACAAGCTGTTTCTTCAATTCAGCAAAGATCCAGCATTTAAGGATGCGTGTGGGGCGAGATATGGGGCAACTGCAACGTGTTGAAGTGCAACTTGACCGGTAACAGTGGTCCCGTCTCATGGGTGGACTGTCTATTTTGGATACGTGACTGATTTCTATCAGATGGTGACTGAATTGTATCCATATGGATTTCGATCGTGCGGCGAAATTTCCTTTATTCATTTCTACATATTTCAGCTGCGGTGGCATGGTGTTCTTGGAGGGCAGTGTAGGTATTTGCGTGGCATGCAGACTATCGGGAATCAAGAACACCATCTCGAAGGACATCATGCCTATTAAGTTGCAGCTACTACATTACTGGTGCTCGACGCTCAAGGCTGTTTCATAACGGTGGGCTACAATACGAGTAGGTAGTCTACTGAACACAGCGATAGGAGTCTAGCCAAAGGAAGCTCACTTCTAAACTTGCAAGCAATAGCACACTAGCATTCCCAGCAAAGCGGAAACTACCACACATGTCCACACAGTTTCATCTCAGTGCCTAGCATTTCATAAGAAGCCCTAGCGTTAGTACACAATAATAGCCTAGTTTTTGCGATTTTGTGTCGCTACCTGGAGTAAACCACCGCAGATCGTACTCGACGACGTCATTAGCAGTCTGGGAAGTACGTGCGCGAGGAGCAGCATAAGCAGTCTCACTCAAGTTGTTCTCCATCGCCACACGCTGCATCCATTTTGAAGCCCCTTCCTTGTGGTACACTGCGGAAGTGAGCAACACCACAGCTGCCGGGTTGTCCTGAAAAGGCTCGCTGGAAAACGCGTCCACCTAAGAAAAACAATACAAGGCACTCAGTATTACCATAAAACATATCATTCACCAATGTATCTAACCTGAATCAGTGGCGGTAGTCTCGCTTTCGCACAGTCCTGCGACACGGATCTTGGCCGTGCACAACCGGCGACAATCGCGTCACGGAGAATCCGTAGTTCACATAGAAGCCAACTAATGTAGCCTTTGAGATGAGCATGATGCGCTTCACGTGAGGCTGCGTGGCGAGTCCCCGACGTCTAAAGGTCAGGTCCACCACCACCGAGTGGATAAAAAGCAGCGATCCGTGTGGGTCGTGTCACTCATGGATTCGTCATCTAGCTGATCTTTGGCTGTCAAAGTACCGTTGAGGAAGCCCAACAGGGTTTCGTATTCTTGTCGAGGTAGGATATGTCCGGTCACTTCAAGCCCCATACAAATATCAAAGAAAAGGTCGGATGTCTCACAATAATGTGCAGATTTCCGGTCACTGTATTATCTTACGAAAAATAAGATGGTATCACAAACGTTAAGATCACAAATAGGCATTGATTTTGGGCGTTGGCGCCCAAAGAAAGGAAGTATGCGCCCTTTACATTGCTAATTGAGGCACTATTAAGATCACTAGATACTCGTTGGGGCCAACATTTGTAATTATTAAAAGAATAGTGGCTTGCAAGTGATAGGCGGAATAACCAATAAACTACGGTAAAGCATAAAAAGCACTGGTGAATGTCGTTCCAAGCCGCCTGGGTCAACATTCACGCTATCTGGTTTTAGGTGGATGTTGCTCCAATATACGATACCACCGATGGTGGGTGGTACATGTACAGTACATGAAGGCTACATGATTTAAAGAAAGGAATAGATAAATACTAATAGGATTCCTATCGAGACCGTCTCGCGTCAAGACAGCAAGGTCGGACGACAACGCACGCTCGACCGCGGCTTCTTCATTTTGGCTAAACTGTATCCTCATACACATCAACCTTAGGACGTAACGCGTAAGTAAGCCCTCCCCCCTCCCTCTCACACACACACTCTCACACACACACACACACACACACACACACACACACACACACACACACACACACACACACACACACACACACACACACACACACATCACACACATCACACACATCAGAGGAAGAAAACAAATTACCACGTCGGGTATTTCAAAGGGAGGACTGACAGTAGAGAAAATGATTCTTGCTCCGCTTCGTCATCCGACTCGCAGGATTCCTCAGCGTTCATCTTTCTATGTCGCCGTCACTCGAGTGATAACGTTATCGCAGTTGTATCTCATGGCCCCCCTTACGAAAGGGTTTTTGGAGTATTTACCTCCTAGTCGTGATGCGCTGGCAGAAACCCAAAGACTTCATGCAATTGAGGATCGAACAGATTAAGAAACCATAATGCTGTGAAAAATTGTTACAGGTCTTCTTTAAAATGCAGTACTTACTTAAGTTAGGGTACCAACTTGTTTGCAAGTTCTCGAAGTTTGGGGATAGCCACTCAAATGAATGACTCTCATTCTCGCTCGGTTTGTTGATGTCTTCTTCTAGACTGGAAGTCTTAGTTAAATCGCAATTCTTCTCCTTTTTTTTTCTTCTAAAAAGTCCTTCATTCCGCACTAGTTATTACTTTTTGAAAATACCGTAATATCCAGAGCTTCACCGGGCTTAGCACGGCATTAGTCTCTCAGAGCCAATTAGCACGTGAAAATGCTTCAGATACATGTAGAAGAAAATAATCGGGTATTTTTCTCGAAAAAAAATGATTAGAATGGGATCAAAACTGAGTCCGGTATGTCCGATCACAATTTGTCCCTTAATATTAAGTTGGCTTGACCGGAAATGTGCACTGACCGGAAACATGGTTCAGACGTATAGGCTAATTGACTAAAAATCGACTGATCTTACAATTTATTCAGTTAGAATGAAGATCTTAGACTTCAAAGTTCGGTTGGTCGGACGGACTGGCAGCTCCTAAAATATGGGACAGCATCCTGTTTTAGTGGTTTTCTTCATTTAAGACATATATTCTCTTTGTAACAGGGTACGTAGCCGCAAGTGTACCCCTGGTTACATGAAGTGTGACACATCAGCACTTCGGGATACCAGGTTCATGGTACCAGGGCCGTCAGCATTGGCAGATGACATAGCTTTACTAAGGATAAGTTATATTTTGTTTATTTAACTCACGCTTAGCCTACCTATAAATATATTCAGCTTACAACTTACCTTAAAGTGGTCACTTCGACAAAAGGAACCTGTGAACTACTGTTCACTGTTCACTGAGCGTTTGTATACTCTCGGAAGCCGACTTCCTCTAGTGCAAGGTGCTTTATGACCCCGTCTCAGCCACAGTGTTATTCTTAGTCTGGTTTGATGCATTGTAACATGAAGTTCACAGGGAATGCATGTCGGATAAGGGACATCAGACAAGATGGATGAGGGCAAGAGGCCCTAAGCTTTCGACACAAGTAGATCAAGTTCTCTATGCAGGTAGCGCACTGCTGTGACGTTATAGTAATATTACAGCTACTTATGATCTCAGCTCCGTTCTTATTATTTAAATAAAACAGGGTGGATCCGGGTGCCCGAAACTTCCTATCGGGTAGTACCCGAGTTGTCCAAGGATGGCCGATTCGGTCTGGCGGGTACTCCGAAATCTGCCACTTGCAAGTCACTGGTAATGTAAATATATGTTGCTTTTCTCCAAAATAAGGCCTCTTGACAACTATCTCGATGCCAGCGCCATCGTCAGAGCTGCACACTTAGTGGTCATTACAGAGTGAGTATGATAGTTTTGAGCATGGTGCGTAAACCCTACACTGTTAGGACTCCCAGATCAAAATAGGTAATAAATACCAGTGAGAAGACAGCCAGAAACCACGTCAAATTATGCATGAGAAAAATTGCCGCTGGTTTCACAGTATGGTAAAGTATGGATCAATATTATGGTACATCCCGCGATATGAATTTCCCTGGATAAAATAAAAGCGGTATCCTTACCTGTTTGTCTGCATCATGCATTTAACTCGCTATCTCCGGCTCAATGGGTGCAAAATCGGGCTTCCTGTGCGCCATTTAAGAAAATTTAAAACCGCAGTAGAGGAAGTGGAAGGTATAAACGCTCCTGCTTGTAGTTGCAATTTGCTTATCGAAGTGTTCGTGCTAACATTAGCTAAGGATTGAGAGCACTACTGAATTTGAGAGCAAGGCATGTTCTAATGAGGGTCATATATCATTAATAGACATCATCATCATTCTGCATTGCATCCCACTACTCGTTGTCGTGACGCAATATGTTAATCAGAGTACATGTACTGCTGTAATCAATTCTCATGTCTCTGTTTAGCGCGATTTTTATAGAGCACTAGCAGCAGCAACATTTCTCACGAGGAGATGCCTACCGAGAGCCCAAGAGCAACCGCCAGATCGAAGGTGGATGAATAGGTGGGCCGATACAATCGCAAAAAAAAAAAGCTGATCATCGAGGGCTGGGCTGAAAACGTGATTTCCATCGAGGCATGACCCTCCGCCAAATAAAGTGGACAATGGTGTGGATACATCCACCGGCATCCGATTCAGTGAGTAAGGCCGGTATCAAAGCGCTCTATTAATCGGCAAACGTTTTACGACGGTTTAGCTGTGTATCCTGACGTGCGTGACCACATAAAGGGCAGCTAAAAACATGTTTTACCGAAAGAAATGAACTTACCAGTTTTTAGAAATGCTGAGTTTCTATCCAATTTGAGAATACGCTGTGTGGCTCAGCAAAAGCGAAAAAAGGGGGAATCGAAGATCCCCTGGTGTCATCTCTCATGAAGCCGCAACGTCCTGATGAAAGTCCTGGAGTCTGAGGAGTCGGTAAGTGCACTAAAGCTGCGTATGGAGAATGAGCTAGCTCATCGATAGCGTCTGTCCATTCATTGTGTGTCGCGACCAGACGACGACACGTGCACGCAACTCAGTGGAGCGTGACATGAAAAAAATCGCTCAAGAGGAATGAAAGCGCGGCGCGGGAGACAAAGGTGATGCAGGAGAAGACAGTGATGTAGCAGCTCGACCGTTTGAAGTCACGGCGGTAGGTAAGATACCAACCGCACAAATAAAGGACAAAATTTCGTCATCGAAGCCAGATCCTGCGCAGAAGCGGAGGTCAACGGAGAAGATGCTGGCGGGTCATGGATACACGAAGCAAGTGGCAATCGAGCATAGTGATAAGCGCTTGGCGTTTACCATCGCCCAGATCTGCATGCCGTTTGGCGAAAGCCTATCGTGGCCGTGCATTATTCGGAAGAAGACGACGCATACGAGCCGGCCAGCTACGACGAGGAGGGTAATGACGTTGAGAACAATGTGTCAATTCACTTGAGCAGGAAGAGGCGCCAGCAGCACTTACGGAGCTCTCAGATGCTGACAAGGTGAGTAAGCAGGTAAAGATCGATATCATCCCGGATACTGGTGCGTCCGGTACAATACAACCCGCGTTTGTACCGAGCGAGGAAACGCCAGAACGGATGATACCGGAGCAACTAAAACAAATCTCCCAGAACGGGAATTCGATCCGACTCGCCCCTTGGTGATGCTGGAGCAGTGACAGTGCTGGAAACCTCTGGAGGCCAAGTTGTCGATGATGAAGGTCATTTATGAAGTAATTTTGCCGTGTTTTCGAAACTTGGAGCGTTACTTTTACGTCTTATCGGATCACACCCGTTCTACGTGATAAATACAATCCACGTGAGCACCATAGAGTTCATGACTTAGGAACAAGTAGATGCAAGAGCGCGGGGCTCCTGAGAATGACCCATTACTATTGCCAGTGCATTTCCCGTACTACTCGTTTTAGTTACTGGGTACACACGAGATTGAGCACCCCAAGAAGAGAAAGGGGAACCGGCAGAAAAACCTTATTCGCAACTAAGGATACCCCACCAAGGTGAAAACTTATTCGAAATGTGACGTTCATCAGGATTGGAAGGTTTATGTTTCATAGCAAGGATCAATCGCACATGCATTTGTGAAGTAAAGAGCTGTTTTGGTATTAATGTGAGGATTGTCGTATTTCGGGCCCTGATACTTTCCACGAGGTCACACGAGGCATTCGGTAGGGCCGTCCGCGAAGGAAAAATGCAGCATCTCCGAGAGGTAACAGATACTATTATGCGTTTCCTTCTTGTGTTGGGAACGAGAGCTTAATTTCAATCGTCTTTCTTGAAGGGAAAGGCATGGATCTTCGCGATGTTCAAAACCTTCTGGCTTCTTTAAAGCGTGAGAAAAGAGGGAGGCAATTCCGACGAAGTTCGCACGGTAGCGTTGCTGTCTGAGTTTCGCAAGCCGGCCAGGAATTTAGCGGCCATGTAAGTAAACAACTCGCCAGCTTTAGCGGACACGGAATGCTTTCAAACGCTTAATCAGAAGTGGTTATTTAAAGCTTTAGCTTGTGAATACAACGCACGGTACTAACACAAGTTCTTTAATATTGTAGTCGACGATGTCTTCGGGAAGGTAAACCGTTTTTCCATTTGTTGTGTAGGTTCGAAAATATTACCGGATGAAAAATATGTTGTACGTTTTGCATCAGTACCGGAATCTAACAAACCCAATTTTGGTGGGGTTTTGGAATTACTCAAAGGGTCAATATATCCGTCACAGAAGAATATTCGTGTGACGGTGGCCCACAATAATTTCAAGGAGAAAACATTCTCGCCGAAGCCTTCCCTGCAGCCAGGCAGATCATTTGCCAATTCTATGTTATCGACTATCTGATAATCCAGGTCAGGCGTTTGATTTTAATCCTTGCCAAGCTCTTTGGACCGAATGTATTGTAACCTATAGGTTGGAGCCAGACGCAGCCGGAGAGCTGATGTCAAGAAGAAAATAATTAGTGCGTTGCCATTAATGATGAAAGCTAAAACTGCAAGGATGCACAATACGTATCGAGATGACATGATGCGCTATGCCTACAACAAGAAAGACCCATTTCTCCAGTACTTTGAATCTAATTGAGAGACATGCAAAGAGGAGTGGTTCGCGTACCTCCGTTATAATGTGCCCTTCCTGAACAATCACACCAATAACCGGATTGAAAGTGGCTTGGGGGAAATCAAACATGTGATGACAGGAAGGACCTTATTGACGATCTCACCAGTACGCTGGATGTGCTACAAGAGAGGTATGAGGAGCGGTACATGAAGGGATTTCGTTGATTGAGAGGTCGTCAGGTTCTAATTGCTCATTAAGCAGCTGACCACGGCTGCTGGCCCTCTAAAGTCGAGCGAGCGCGCTGTCGCAACTCATGCGGGATCCATACTAGTACGCATACATCCCCGACACTCCATATGAAGTCGGATCGACGTAAAGTAGCAAAGAACTTAAATAGTGGCCCATTGCTCCATGAATCCGATAGCTGTACACACCATTTGGCCTGCCACACTTGCGGCCTGTGTCACGTCTCAAAATCTGCCGTTACAATCGGACACCCCTACGCACGCAAAAGCGAATACCTGGTTGTACGCGTGAATGCTGTCGCGGAGGTGGATATCTTCATACAGCCGGAGTAGTGCGCGTGGGGCCGAATTTAGCGGCGGTAGCTTAACCTTGCGTTGAAAACAGCAAGCGTTTAGCGACTCCCCTGGCCACTTCCACGCATTACATTCAGGGCAATCCGTTGTTGGAGGCAACAGCTACCGACCATTGACAATGATGGGCCCGGTAACCATCGCCACGTCAAAACCTTCATGATTTGGAAGGGCGTCTCCACGGCGGGAACGGCGACGGCTGGTGCGTAAAACCTCCGGATTGTCTTGATGCTCTTCTTCAGCTCGTTGCACTCCCGTCTCCGCATCCTGCTGTCAATCGCTCTCCTGTAAGATGCCAAGAGCCTCTCGGGTAAGCACATCTCTATGCCTTGTATGGAACTCTCCGTTTGAAGCGTGTGTTGCCTCCCTCTCCTCTTCGTTTTGATGCAACCGGACGTCTGCCCGTGCTAAAGCAATTTGTTGGCGGGATCGTTCCTGCTCCGCAGGCGTACGGGGACGCTGGCTTTGCTCTTAGACCACTCGATACCTGTTGCGCTCATCGCAAAACCGCTCTTCTCGAAGTTGTACTCTGCGAGCTCGTATCCTTTGGGCACCTCTGTGTATGACACAAGTGCGCTGTGAGGAGCGCATCCTCGCACGCCGATCTCTAGCTCGCTGTGTCTCTACCGATCTGGTTGATGATGCATGAACCAATGAGTCGCCAAATGCTGCGCTTTCATGTTGAACATGCATCCTCACTATATATATATATATATATATCGTTCTGTCCAGTATGTAATCACAGAGGACAGGGCATTAGTCATAATACCAGTGCCACACTAACGCTCTAATACACAAATAATGCAAGACGACGTATCCGATAGCACCAAACGATCTGCTAAGAATCACGTTCCGACAGCACGCAGCGAATTGTTTTTGGCAAACACAGGTCGTAGACAGAAACAACAGTTTCGAACAGCAGCCGAGTGTCTCCTTAGTTTTTTTCAGGTCCGTTAACCTTTTCGCTTTCGCTTCATTGCTGCTCCCTCAATTCCACTGTTACCGCCACTGAAGCATCCCTGAATTGTTGGTAAGGCTCCATACCTGTGAAGTCAGAGCTTCAGGCTCGTAGTGCTGAAGCGCGAATCGGTACCACATATTTGTACTTTTTTTCTTTTATAGGTCGCTTCTTTAGCCAACGGTGGTCTACCGCTCGCGCTCAATATTACTGGGCCGTTTTGGTCCATACAAATAATATTTTTGGTTGTGATGGGGTACTGAGACATGCTATGTTGTGCGCATGTTAGCGGTTTGGTCAAAAACATCATAGATGCCGCAGGGGGCTAAATTAGCCTCCATTTGTCTTACAAAATATCCTGTACTCTGTATTGTCCGCATATTAATCCCAAATACGCGGCGTCGTCAAGCTAGTCTCTGCTTTTCGCGACGGCGATTGATCAGTCCTCTTTGGATTGAAAAACATGCGCTAAGCGGCTCCAATTTTAGTCGCTAAGGTTGACCGTCGCGGCCTCAAAAGGTAAGCCATTAGCCCTCATCTGACTGTCCGCATACGCTTCGCCACGGGATCGGGAGCTCCAGGAGATGTTTCCACACTAGCTCTGCCACAACCTGCGCTTCAGCACCGCGGCACCGAGGCGCCTAGTTTTGCCCCCGGCATATTAGGAAGTCTCATACGAACCTGGGGTACTAGGATGGGTACACACGGCGAGAAATCCGGTTTGTCGGGTAGTCTATCCTTGCCTCGGACCAGCTGTCCCGGCCCTTGGGGTGGGTGCTGGCTGTAGCCTTTCAAATCACGGGATTTGGGTACAAAAGCTACAGTATTCAAACTAAAAAAATGACCAAAGTACCCGGAGTGGATGGCGATTTGCAAAATGGGTAATGCTGTAGAGTCGGGGCAAACTGCCTGGCGTATATGCTCTCGGGAGGGTCTCGCCTATTGGCCGTGTCGTGGCGCCCACCCGAGCCCCGCAAATGACCTGTCAGGGTTCCTTCGCAGACACCAGCTCACCCATATTTTGTACCTCAAACCTTGGCTGCCCTGAAGGTACCAGCTATCCTAAGGGCGAAACTTCCGAAACCGTAAAATTTAAAAATACATGCATTGGATACTTACAAACCGCTACCTACGTTCACTGCAACTCCCGCTCGGCGCTCGATTCGCACTCGCACGCGCCATTCGTTAGTTGTATGTCGCCGCCGCGTAATGAAAGAAGCGCAAATATATAAGCCAATCAGCGGGCGGTAGTAGTACTCAGCAGTATTTATCCTCAAATTTGATAAGTCAGTGACCGGAGCCGCCTTCGTTTCGCTCGGTAGCATTTTGTCCATTGAGAAGTGTGTATTTGTGATACGGACGGAGTCACCGAGAGCCAGACATGTTGGTAAAATAGTGTTTTAGATATGCATAACACTTTTGATACTACACTGTATTATTAGTAGCATTACGCAAATTAACACGCTATCTCGAGCTCGAGGAGAGGTGCCTGTGGGCACTGCCCTTCGAAAAGATATCCGCTACTCATCCAGTTAAAGTGCACTGGAAGCACAGCTGTTACGTATCTCCTTCAGTGGATATTGCCGCGGGAGTTATGATGTCTGGTCATATTTGTCCAATGGACGACGGACAAATATTTTTTAGGTAGCCCTTCCTAACCCTATTGTAATAAACGTTATGTTATTTTCCATTATTAGCCTCACTTCTCAGCCTACGCGTAGCCCTAATCGCAATTAAAATTTATTTGTAGTATAAGGATAGACTGAAGTGTTGTTATTTAATTAAAGGGTCTGGATAAAGGCATCAAACAGGGCTAGGGTGAAAATGTAGGGGTCATACAACATATCTCAGCTCATCCGAAACGGGGTTTAATGAATTCGTGCTCTAAAGTGTAAGTGATTCAGAGGTTGGCGTGGGCATGATCTAACTGGCTATATTCAGAGCCGTGTTGGTGCTGCATCGATCATTCAGGGAGCTACTTTGGTGATAATGTTGTTGCCGCTCCTGCTGGCTTTAACCCCTCCTCCACCCCCCCCCTCCTTCCGGCCCGGCACGTTTTGGCTCCCGCTGTTAAGCGAAACCCTAGTTACATTATCGTGTCCCCGCACTATAGATTTGCAATACAAACTAAAAGATGTTTACTAGCACGACTATTAAGCTAAACCTACCCCATTGTAGAACAGACCTATAATCATGTATTGAAGTACATAAGATACGTTAGTTTTGGCTTCGTACATGATACTAGCCTTTACCATGTATTGGTTGCGTAGAAACAGAGCGCTCAAGTGCTATGGACGCGTACACCAGTACAAAGGCTTTGATTTATTTTTCAAAAATATAAAAGTATAGCCAGCTATAAAGTGACAATACTTAGATCAAGGCATTATTGCGCGAAGTAGCAGCTGTTATTACGACATCACCGCTCGCGACGTGACTTGCTGGGCCGGCTGAGTGGGCCCAGCGCTGTCAGTGCTGACCCCTTTCTGCGGCTGAGCTCGAATGCGTCACTTGCCGCCAGCAGGGTGCCGTTCCTCCAGCACTCACGCGAGATATCGATGCAGGGGCGTGACGTTCCGCCGTATTTGTGTTTAACCTTGTTGCACAAGAAGACCCTGGGCGACTTGCCTTTCCGGCACCTTGTCAGCACGCAAGTAGAGCAGTAGATAGCCGTATCGCCGCCACTAATTTTTTCCTTCAAGATCAAGTATACTTTGCAAGCTCGTTGGCGTTGCTTTGTACTGCCGTCCGTATTTCTTTTCTGCATTTCCTCGGTAAGAACATGAGTACATGCCATAGCTTCCGTAGTGGCCTTTCGCTTGATTGGAGTCCCCGGAGGCCTTGGGTGCGACGCACAGTACCCCAGTCGGATTCATCGAGCTGGCACAGCTCGGGATGCAACTGTTTCAAAAACCGATGTGCAAGGCCTTGGGTTTACGCACAGCTTTGCGTGCTTGATGGAACACGTGATAGCGAGATCCACGAAGCCAAGAAATAAGCTTCTACAATACGTTTTGTAGCGCACAGCTAACGGGAGAGGGTACGTAATACAACATGTCCAATACCCGATATTAGTTAATGCTAGCATGCCTTATACACGATAATAAAAGTAGCGTTTGTAGTCGCAGCTGGCCGTGAACGTCGACGCCGTCCATGAACATTTATATAGCTCTTCAGTACTCGCGGGCATGCCACTTTGGTCTGCTCGCCCGACGAACAACTCGGTCCTGCTCAACGCTCACTCCAGTGCACACCATTTGCACCGCTCTGTTTTCCCACCACTGCAGCATTTTGAGATCGGGTACCTGGTTGGACGCTGTGTATGTGAACGTCCCTCGGTCAATATGGGCTGGCCGCTGCTTCTTTTTCTTCATAAGGACGTCGTCGCATAATCCCAAGCGCTTTGTTACTAAAGTACCAATACTGTAGAACCCTTGTGATAGTAGACGCATGGCCAACGGCACGGACGTATAGCATCGATCCATAGCTACAATACGCATTTCTTGAAGGTTAGAATCACCGAAGACGTGCCTTAGGTTATGTGCTACGATTGTAGGCCCCGTTTTGGGATCCAGCGCTTCTTGTCCTTGAATAAAAGTGCTTTTGCACAGATAAGGTTCAAACCTGTGTCAAACATGATAATTATGAATGTAAGTTGTATCATACATGATGAGATAGCTTTGGAGCCAAAAAAATGCGAGCACACCCGAAGGTGTGCTCAACACTTACCGGATACAGTAGGCCGTGTGAGAGCAGTTCAGCAAAAACAGTTTGGTACCCCATTTATGAGAGTTATCCTTTATATAAATTCTCATCCGATTGAACGTTGACCGCGCCGGAAGCATGGCCTCGTTGAAAGCCACGATCGGAGGGGGTACGTATCCGGCTTGGAAACGTTCTTGCAAACGTTGGTTCTCGGGTCGGCGTTTGCACGCTCGGTCGGTAGTGGCACGTGGATCTGCGTTATCGCTATAGTGCAGGTTCCGTGAGCCGTGTGCGAACCGATCTCGCGACATGAATTTCCCGAAGCACCAGCGAGAAATTGCGCCTTGCCCTGCCACCTTACAGTGATGTTGCAATTGTTTTTGTTAGGAGAGATGGTTCGTGCAATCAATGGTCCTATGCATACGCATAAATTTCTCGCAGTAATGGCAGGTCGTTTCTTGAACTTGTTCTCTTTTGTATCCAATTTTTTTTTCTCTCTGGTAATTTGTTTTTGGAGCTGACCTTCCACACGTTAATTCAACTTCTCCACGAAGTAGCTATTACTGGCCAACGCGATATCGTCCCAACGTTGTGGTGTCATAGAGAAAACGAGCGCTCCAGACGGTGTCTCAGCAGCCGTCAACGCTTGCTTGGTGGGTCCAAAGGGCCCTTTGTACACTCGGGGGTAGTCCTCGTAGACCCCATCGGGATTTTGCGGCTCGTAAGGACCTTCCATGCATGGAAAGGAGTCACACGTAGTAGGCTCTGTCAAACCGCTGTCCCACAATTCCGAGATAATGTTATTGCCAATTGTATCCATGCTTGTCAATTGTATCCATGCTACACCTTCCCCCCCCCCACCGTAGCTAGGATATCCTCGTCGAATAGCATCTCCGGCTGGATCACTACGTCTTCGTCTTGACCCGCCAAATCAGTCGGGTCATCGAGCTCGCCACTCGTTATATCATCAAGCCCGTTGTTGTTCTCACCTTCGGAATCGAGGGTAACTAGCTCGACACACCCTTCGTCAACGTCGGTGATATTGATTTCTAGCAGAATAACATTGTGATATACATGATATACATAAGATGTATGTTTCGTACCATTCATATACACGATAATCCCAACCATGCTCATCTTTATACTTTCTCACTTCTCCATCATGGTTACACAGCCCAGACTGGTCCAGCGCGGACTCACCAGTACCATCGTCTTCTTCTTCCGAATCAACATCATTCAACATCATCAAACGCGGCTGTCAAATTACGTGTGATGGCTCCATTGGCACTATATAACACAAGCGCATAATACACAGTCAGCATAACACGGCCTTACCCCACACATTTGCCTTGAAAAATCACCATTCGAAGGCTGAGTGCCAGACATATTTAAAGGCTTGGGCACGCTCTCGGGCACACTAGCTGCGGTTCCGACACTCGCTGCAGCTGCCATCGCTACCCCCGGCAGCTTGAAAGGTCGCAAAATCACTCACGTCGGTATGGAATCGATGAGCTTTTGCCCCAGCGCCTGCATCCTCCGCTGCATTTGACGCACCCCCCCCCCCGCAGGCGCAGGTGCAGTCTCAACCGGTTCAATCCCAGAGGTCACAGGCCCGTCAACAGTCTCCGTCGCAGCTACGACCATGGGAGCTGCCGAGGTCTGATTGGCTGAGCCTGATTGGCATAGACATTTATATTAAATTATATTAGACATTAAGTTTTGATCAGGACAGGATTAGAAATACACGATAGGGAATTACCAAGTGTCTTCGTCGGGCGATCGCGCAGGACGTGGTACTCTCGACGCCGGTCGGTCCTTGCGCCTCTCCGGTTGGCGACGTAGCTTAGCTAGGAAAGAAACCTTGTGAGGAGGCAACAATAACACGTAGCACATCGCAATCGTACCGAGATCTTGACGATCAAGTTACCTCATAAGCTCCTCCTCGCCGACAAAGTAATCCTCGCCTCGCACGCCATTCCTCGTCTTGCCGGGATGGATGTAGATGTGGAGATTGGATAGTCGGTTTGGACGCTTGGATATCCAGCCAACCTTCTTCAGTTCAGCCCAACGGGCGCGGAAAGTTATTTTCACTGCTTCTGGCGAATCTTAAAATGAGGGAGAATCTGTGGAGTGAAATTTGCGCCTCCAATTGCTTATACGATCCGATCTATAACATACAGATAGTCGCTCAAATAATATATTAGGAAATTTCTATCTAGCCCTGTCTTTAATCCACGAAGTTGGTCTATGCACTGGAGTGGTACTCTTCCCATAGTTGACTTGAAATATATACATTTTCATAATGATTTTCAGTCTAATCGTTATCGTGCCCCACGGACAATAACGATCTCTGTATCATGTCTAATACAGGCATCCGGGCTGGGGCGCTGAGGATTTGCGCGATATGACATCCTTCTCCTGTATAGTTTTATACAGAGCGCAGTGGGTTATGAAACGTTCTTGGTTTCGGGCCTTTAAGTTGTTTGGTGCCCCAACATTTAAAGCTCTACGAGCTCCTGTTTGGTGTCTCTATCCTTGACTTTAATTAAACAAATCTGCTGTCTTCGGACACCACACGAATCTGTTCTGGTACTGATAGTCTACGTGCCCACAATAAAATAGATACATGTACCGACATTTTTTATGTCAGCTAATCGTAACTCCAAAACTATGCCGATCACTTTGTGGATTTCGAATCTCCCGCGCTTTCCCGACCAGACTGGCTCCCGCTACCAGCTTTCATTTTGAAAGCTGGCACCTGGGGGAGATCACAGACAGTGAGCGGCAGGCCGTCTGGGAGACCTTACTGCTTCGCAGCGTGGGAGGAGTGCTCAAACATGGAGAGATCGTTCGGGTTGCAGCGTACTTCCGTGTGGGCCGCCAAGTTGTCGAACGAATTTGGAGGCGTGGAATCAAGTCGATCGGAGATCGAGTAGCAGCCGTGGTCAAGTAAAGGAAGAGCGCATGTGGTAGGAAGAAGGTGGATCGAGCTGAGCTGTGCGAGAGAATCGATGCAGTTCCTGTCAATGAGCGCGAAAACCAGCGTCTGCTTCAGCGCGCGTCCAACATGAGCTACTACCTGGTTCAGCAGCTGATCAAGGAAGGCTACATACGGCGTGCGCTCGGACAGACCCGTCCACTATTTACACCCACGCACAAGTTGGCGCGGAGGACTTGTGCCGGAGGTACAAGGACAAGCAACGAGCTGACACTCTCCCTACGGCACTGCCTTGTAACGCTTTCTCACTCGCCAATGCTAACGCGTACCTGCTGCTTCTTGCAGCGAAAACCCCCCACCGCCTACCGCTGAAGTTCCAGAAGCCCCACTGAGCGCCCCTTCAGAATGTGGCGATGTAGTTGCCGTCTTAGATTCGTTTTTGTATCTGTAGTTGCACGGCGGAGCATGAACGCCTGTGCCTTGCTTAATTTCTCACTGTCAGCTCTCGGTCATAAAGCTAGCTAGCCAGCCTCTCACAAATTAATAAACGCTCAAATGAACGAGGTGGAGCGCTGCGTAAAAAACCAACAAATGGTTATCTATTTCCGAGCGGAGGTAGTAGTAAATATCAATTTAGTATTAGTTAATACGATATTACATTATCAAAGATTGCGTTATCGATTTTGATTTACCAATCATATGTCGATTAAGTTCGACTAGCGGAAGTAAAACTAATCAAAAGTGAGGGAAATGGAGCCCGGGACAATAGTGAGTGTCGGCAAGGTGTTTGGCACTGCTGATTGCATTAATCTTGTAACGGGGTACGTAGCCCCAAGTGTACCCCTAGTTGCATGAAATGTGACACGTCATATTTCGCGATTCCTGGTACATAATACCAGAGCCAACCATTGGCTGATGACATTGCTTTTATATAGGCGACTTATACTTTGTGTATTTGACTCAAGCGTAGGCTACCTATAAATATATCTAGTTTACAACATACCTTAATTGGTCACTTCGCTCGCTTAGGTAAATAGGACCTGTGAACTGCCGTTCGCGGAGAGTTTGTATAATCTCGGAAGCCAACTTCAAGCGCAAGGTGCTGTGTGACCCCTCCACACTTGGTAACACTTGTAGTCAATCCACGCCAACGCGGGTAGACTACCGGAACCTCTCCGATGTTCGTTGCCATTAATAGAAGCGACTTCTCCCATCTGAACGACTCACAGTTCGAGTCGATTCTGAAGATGGCTGGCATCTTCGGGATGGAGGCCCTGCAGAGCCTGGTGGCGTCAACACCAGCCGAGCAGCTCGAGTGCGTCAATGCGTTTGACGCCTACGAGCAGGGGCTCATCGCACATGTGTGGGAAACCCTGCAGGCTCCGCCGGCGGAGACAAACACGCCACACCCGAAGCCAATACGGCTGAACGTTAAGCTGTATGATGGGAAGGAAGATAAGATCCTTCACTTCTAGGTTCGAGAAGAAGAGCTCGCGATGGACGCGGCTCTGATCTCGATCGAGCAACTCCGTGATGCTTTTGCACTCTCCAACGTTAGCGGTCGTGCTACGAGCTGGGTATACACGCGGGAGGCAACATCCTCTGGATGTTTCTCATTCCGAGCTCAGCTGTGCAAACAGCTCCGAGCCGTGTTCCTCCCGGCGAACTACGAGTACCGGCAGCGTTCGCGCTTCCTCTCATGCAAGCAAGGAAGGCGTGAGCTGCACGAGTATGTCCAAGAGATGTGGTAGCTATTACGGCGTCCCTGGTGTCCCTAGTGGGCAACCCACTTAGCGAGCACATCAAGGTGACTGTGTTCATGGACGGCCTTTGAGTGGGGGTGGGCCGTCCTACTTCGTAAGAACTAAGGCTTCGTGAGAGGTGCGTGGGTGGCGCGTACCACGGGTATTTAGCCCCTGATAGTTTTTGTTCTCTAGAATCAGCAAAGAGCAGTGGCGGGCCGCTCGTAGTACACGGATGTGTACGGGGATACGATCACCCCTTTAGTGTCTTGATCGATTCTGGCGCGTCGAAGAATATCGCACGCCGCCAGTCGGTTGCTCGTAATAGCAACAAGCTGCCCGATGTTTTGGGCGAAAGCAAGGGCAACGGGACGGTGTCAGTGCGACTGGTCAGCGGGAAGGTCGTCACTGTCCCTAACGTCCAAATGGATCATCCCGTCAAGTTTGATTACCTCGACAGCCTCGAACGGTTTACTGTTCTCGACATGGATCCCTACAATATGATCCTGGGTATACCCCGGCTCGAGAAGCACGATCCCTGGATCGACTGACGAGTCAAGGCAATCCGCCATGCCAAGTCCGCCAGAACATTGGTGAGTCATGTTCCCACCTGTGTCAGGACCCGGGGTGCTCGCAAGGGCTGCCAGGGTACCAAAGCATCCAGCATATGCTTGGGAGTCGTCGACGTAAATGATGTCTCCGAGGACGCTTCGATGGTGGCGGCGCTAGGAGGCGCTGGCCAAGTGCGTTACTTAGGTTCACAAGTAGGTAACATAGTTCCGCAGACAGCTGCAGCTGTCACGAACGCTGGTGATAGCGTGTTCAACGTGGGTAACAGCGTTACACACACGGTCACCCTGACCATAGCTGAAGAGGAAGGTGCGAGATGCGTTTCCTGTGTGGGTAACATAGTACCACACGAGGCCTCGAGTGACTCGGATGTCGGCACCACGACATCCCCAGACGTGAGTAACGAAGTTCCACGTCACGGTCGCCGTCCACGCCGACGCCGCCGCCGCCGAGCGTCGGTTCTGAACCTCGTTCAAATTGACGTCGCTTCAAGCGACTCGGAGCCTAGAGCCCGGGCTCCTCCGACATGGCCGGTGGAAGAGTGTTATCAGTTTACCCGTCAAGGCATCTGGTGTCCATTTGGAACCTTTGCCAGAGGGTGCAGAGAACCTGAACCTTGAAGAAATGACGGTCGAGGCTTTCCTGGCCAACCTCAAGGCTGCGTAGGTTGCCGAGATGGTGCTCATAAGACCTGAGGTCACTCGAGAGGAGTTGGACTTCTCCTCTGTCTTGGACAATGACGTCCTGGAAGAACTGAACAAGCAGCGTCAGACGCGCTTGGGTTCTGAGAACCTAAAGAATCTTAAGAATCCGGTGTATCCTTTGGTGACGGAATATGTGGGCGTGGCGAACAAACACCCACCGACACAACTCCCACCAGATCGAGGCAAACGGCATGAGATCGATCTCGTGCCTCGAAGAAAGTACTGTGTCACGAGGCAATGGCCTCTTCCGCGCGAACAGTGCAAAGTAATTGATGCCTTCTTCTCCGCGAAAGCGAAGGCAGGCATGGTGCGGGAGTCGAAGTCCCCGCACTCGACGCCAACGCTCTGCGTTCGGAAGCCGAACGGGAAGTGGCGTCTAGCTCACGCTTAATCAAGCTGAACAATGCGACGGTGCCGGCCCAGACACCAAACTCACGAAAGGATGTGTTGTTGAACAACATGTCCGGAAGCGTACTGTGCAGTGCGCTAGATTTAGTAGACGGGTACTACCAGATCCTGATGCGCGAGAGCGACATCGCGCTCGACGGGATGAGCACTCCAAGCGACATGCTTTGTGAGTGGCTCGAAATACCGCAGGGCTTGTCTAACACCCCGGCGACATTCAACCGCCTCGCGACGCAACTGTTCAGGCCATTGAGCGCCTTCGTACAAACGTACTTCGACGACATCTGCGTCCATAGCCGTGTCGCGTTAGCCGAGACGGCCATGGAGGTGCATATGTCGCACCTCCGGCGAGCGTTGGACATGATGCGAGCGGACTAGCTCTACGCCAACATCGACAAGTGCGACTTCGCGTCACCAGAGATCAAGGTTCCCGGTTGCTGCGTCAGCAACGTAGGCGTTCGAGCTGACCCAGACAAGGGCCAGGCCATTACAGCATCGCCCAATCTCAGAAGGACCTACGAAAGTGGTTGACCTAGGCCAACTACCTTCACAAGTACAGCGAATGGTACGCGGGTGTCGCTAAGGCCTTGTTGTGCCTCCACTAGAAGGACGCCGACTGGCTGTGGGAGCAAGAGCACCCGGATGTCTTTGACTCTCTCGACGTCCAGACTACGAGTTGGCCAACATCACACGGGTGATAACGGATCTATATGATCGGATACGCGTGGCGTATCGGGACGATGACGACGTCGCACCTATCGTCAAGTTCCTTGCAGCAGGACCGAGCGCGAAGCTCGGCTGGCTGTCGTCGCGACAGAGCTCCCAGCTCCAGCGATATGAGTTGACGGATGGCCTCCTCTATTACCGGGTGAAGCCTAATGGACTTCCACGGGAGGCCGTACCCAACGACAAGGATCTGAAGTTTAACATCCTCGCGGTGGCGCACGACGCACCCTCCACCGGCCACTTGGGTCGCGAGAAGACCTTGTTGCCGGGCTTTTTGGTGGACCCACATGTACCAGTGGGTCGCATGATACGTGAAGACATGTGAAACATGTCAGCGGGTCAAACCCACAGGGCACGCTTCGGCTCCACTACAGAGCCTGCCTGTCCCGGCTGACTGTTGGAAGTCGATGAGTCTTGACTTCATCTTTGGGCTTCCCGCTGACGGACACGGCAACATTGGGATTTTGGTGCTCGTGTGTCGGCTGAGCAAGATGGTACATCTCGCCCCAGTATCCGTTACCGTCACAGGCAAGCAAACCATGAGGTTGTTCGTCGATGGCATGTTCTCTTATCACGGACTCCCGGAGACGATTATCTCGGACCGAGACCCAGCGTTCACGGCTGCGCTCTGGAAAACGCTGCTTCATTTACTAGAAACTCGTCTGTAGATGTCCACTGTGGACCATCCACGAACAGACGGCTAGACAGAGCGCGTCAATCGAGCACTCGAGGACACTCTGCGCAGTGTGTGCGCGGAATCACCACGTACGTGGTCGACGTAGCTTCCCGTAGTTGGGTTTGCGCTCAACCACACGGTGCACGCGTCCAAGGGGCTCCCGCCGTACTACGTGAACGCATTCCGTCACCCCAGAGTGCCTCTCACGCTTCGAGGAGCCACTTACGCCTCTATTCTAAGTGGGGGGGTCTCGGAAAGCTGTTTCCTCCCAGGTCTCATATGCGAGACCAGTTTCGCTGCGGAAACAAGTGGAAGGCTTTGTGTATACAAAGCTGAGCGTCATCAGCAGGGTCCGCGATGCCATAGCAGCGGCCCAGGACAGACAGAATGATTGCTCTGACAAACATGAAAGAGGAAACTTACGTGTATTTAAGGTGGGTAAGTTAGTGTTATTATATACGATGAACCTACCGCTGGACAATGTAAGCTCTGTCGGCAGCAACAAGCTGAAGCACCGCTTCATTGGACCATTCGCAGTCCTGGCCAGGCACGGTGCGTCGTACACCATGAACCTGCCCAAGTCAATGACGCTCTACGCTGGACGGCTTAAGCGGTACTATGATCCGCAGGGGGTTGCTGACTCGCAGAACTACCTTCGCCCAACTCCTCGAAGCGAGGGCCGGCAACAGACGTCGACGAGGGCGTCGGATCAGGCACCAAAGCCTCGGTCTGATTCGCAAGGCTGCGGTCAAGACCGTGCGCAGGAGGACCCCCGTATGAACGGACCCCGGAGCCATACGCCGAGTACGTCGAGTACGTCGGGTACGCACCATACGCGTACTGCTGGGAGTTCGTCGAACGCGGCTCAGGACGTGGCAGCAAAGCCTCGATACGTCGGATCATGCGGAAGGCCTCGTCAAGATCGGACGAAGGGGCCCGCCGGTCCCCGCAGATGCAGGCTCACGACCTCACGCTCCAACAGGCCCCGGCGGCCGGTAAGACGAGCGAGCACGCCCTGATTCCCGACCTGAGTGGCACCATCACCGCCAGTCCCAGGGCCAAGTGCAATCTCAAGCACGACGACGCGCTGACGAAGGCTGTAAGCGACATCTCCTCATGAAGTGGAAAGGCTATGGCCGCTCCGAGCACTCGAGGGAGCCGATTGAACGGCTCCTGATTGACCGCCCGAAGGCTGCGGCGGCAGCTTCTTAAGTATACTGGGGCTTCTTGCCCGAGTACGGACGTTGACGACACTCCGTACCCGCGCCCATCGTGAGCGCTAGAAGCCGTGCGCTTCAGAATGTCCCGTGGCAGCATGCGCTTGCTGACCAAGTAGATGAATCGGACACGAAGATCACGCTGGTCCAGGATGCGGGACAGCGGCTGATCTTCATGAATCTCCCGTAACTCCGAGGGTGAGTACTTGAGAGACTCCACCCAAGCGCAGAACATGTCCTCACATGAGTTCCAGTTGGGACAGTTCTCAAGAAGAGCCCAGAGGTAGCTCCAGAGAGGGTAGAGACCGCCCCGGTTCTCGAGCTTCTTACGACAAGTCGTGAAGTCATTTAGAGGGATTCGGCGCGGCGCGAGAAGCACGCACCGGGCCGCCTCCAAGTTGTCGACAAACAACTGCTCCTTCTGGACCCGGGTACGTTCGTAAGCGCCCTTAGAAGTGTGGCCACCAACAAGACCACGAGGAGCGACGAGAATCTCCAGGAAGAGGTCAGCCCCAGAGCTCTCCTCGGGAGACCAATACCCTCTTGTGTTGATGACAGCTCCCTGGCTAATGGATGCGACCGACGGGCCCCCACGCGTGCGTTGGGCAGCTCGGATGACCTCATGCTGTTGGTCGAGGTCTCCCGAGGTTCAGGAATAGCACCCTCTTCCTCTTCTTCCTCTTCTTCGTCCTCTTCATCCAAAGAACCGAAGAGGTTCCGATAGAAGTACCCAGTCTCCTTCTTCACGCGGAGTGGAGACTTCGAAGCCGTACGCTTCTTAGAGGGCTTGGTGCCATCGGCTTTAGCCTTAGCACGCGCAAGACCCTCGGCAAGCGAGAGATGATTGCGAGGTTTCTCCTCCTCATCGTCGCCAGCTTTGGGAGTGCCCGTAGCCCTGACGGCAGTTCTCTCAGAGCGCACAGGCGTCCTGGGACTGTGATCACCATGATCACTACCGCACGCTGTCGTCATTGTTCTCGCTGGGCACTGGGGTGTGCCCTCACACGGAGTCCACAGGAGCATTGTGAGTGCGCCCGGACTCGGCCTCGTCCTCACTGCCCGAATTGAACTCACGTTCCAGAACCCCGGGTTAGTACGGTTGTCTGGAGAGACCGATAGTGATGTGCGGTGGCGCTTGTTTACACGCCCGCGTCACCAGCTGAGCCGAATCGCCTCCAATGCCACTTTAGTAGCCTCCTGGAGTGCAAAGACTGTGTCGTGAGGCTTAGTGCTATTGGCCTGCGCCTTTCCAGCAGCAGCCTTGGAGCGTGCTTTCGCATCGCTCTTCGCAGTGCCACGGGGCATGCTGAAGGTCGTTCTGGAGACCGAGAAGAAGAGTGCTCAACCGCTGCTCGAGGCTCTAACTGTAAAGTGGGCCTCCGACGCGCTCGCACAGCCAAGTCGATGTATTTCGACAATGAGTATGAGAGTTTGTGACGTACACTTCCTCATTCTGCTTGGTCGGTAAACCACACCTAAGTGGGGGGGGATGTAATGGGATACGTACCCCTAGGTGTCCCCTAGTTACATGAAGTGTGACACGTCACGCTTCAGGATATCTGGTACATGGTACCAGAGTCGTCCGAGGCCAACCATTGACTGATGACATTGCTTTTTATCGGTGACTTTTAGTTTGCATATTTAACCCCTCCAGCCCGACGTGCTGCATAATGCTGTTTAGGCATTTTTGATAAACTGCATTATGCTACATAAAAGCAATTTTGACTTGAAAATTGTATTGAGCGTTTTTTTCCTTGCCAGGTCCAATACAAACTTCAAGATAAACGGGGTGGCGTGAGTGGCTCTTTTTTCTGTTTCAATACCTACACCTGACCATAGTACCTGCAAGAGATAGTCCTCTATTTTTTTCTAATTTTTAGAAACTGATTTGACATTGTTATATCGGATTAGACAGGGAACGGTTGTCAGCCACACGCCGACAAACGAACTTCTCCCTCATTCGAGAATTTGCGCGCCGAGAGCACAAGCGAGAGCAGAATCAAGATGACGAAGCCCCGAGAAAAAGTGGTCCTTTACTGCGACGTAAGGTCGCGTGACCTTTCCTTCCGTTCGGTGTGGCGTGAATTGAAGTCGCAAGGATGGACGAACAAACGCCCGCTAAGCCGTAGTCTGGACGGCCGTTACCGCTACATCCGACCTGGCAGTAGCGCCGATGGAGCAGAAGGCGTTGACTACTTTCTGGGAGAGAACGCGGTGCTCGAGTATTATGCCAACAGTACGAATTATTACAGAATGTTGATGGCGGCTGCGTACTAATATGCTGTGTATCTGTGTAGTGCTCCGAACCCGCTCGCGAACTCCACGCCCAACGAACCCTGGCGATGCTGAGATAGCACGAGCTGCCCAAGTTGTCCGAGAAACGTATGGCGCCCTGATTGAAGGCACGGTGGAAAACCATATCGCTACAGCACGCACTGATCCATCTCCCGCCAGCCCTCCAGTGATCGTCGCCGCGCCTGAAACCACTGTTGATGCACCAGCTACACCAAGTCGTTGTCGGCCTCCATCGCGCTCAGCACGACGTGCGCTAGCCACTATGGAGAGCCCCATGGCAGTGACACCTCCACCGCGAACTGCGTTGATAGCAACACCACCACACGTCGGCAATGGCAGCCCAGAATCGATAAACAGCAATCTGGATCTGAGGAAGCAGTACCAACCGATCACGCCTCCGCTGACTCCGCTGACGATGAAATTGAATACGAGCCGGGTAAGCTGCATCTTGTGTTGCATATAATACCTATTCATATAATGCATTTTGTGTTGCATATAATACTGCATAACTGACTTGTAATGTATTATACAATTATGTATAGATGACAATGAAGGAGGAGATAGCAGTCAGAATGCACTGAACAACGACTTGCTTGATGAGAATGATGATACTCTCAACGACGCTTGCGATGGAGAAGAGGCTGCCGACTTCAGTGTAATGGACGCTGGTGATGATGCGGAAAAAGACGACTCGGACGATGGAGAGGACAGTTTCGAGGACTGCATAGACATCAGTGCGCCTGTTGAAGACGAGGAAGTAGATCCTACGGAGAAAGATATTGCTGCAGAAGTGCTTTTCGCGGAGAGCTTTTTGGATCGCTTTGGTGGTGAGGATCAAGTTCTCTCTGGTAATTTGAAGAATGCAGCTCTGCGTGATATGGCTGCGGTTGGCTGGGAAGATGTTGAGGAGCCGGATACGCGTGAGTACCTTATGGGCCCATATGAACCTGTGGACAACACACAGAGTTACCCGGGGTTACGGCAAGGATACTCTGGACCCACAGCCGAAGCTTTGCGCAATGCAGACTCTCCTCTGGCACTGTTCTTCTTCTTTATGCCCGTGGCGCTATGGAAGCACATTGCTGTGTGCTCCAACGACTATGGGCGTGAAATGACCCCCTAGGTGTGGATGAACGGTACAAGCGATACCGCAGCAAGCGGCGGCTCAATCCGGACCTCCCAAAGAAGACCAAACGTGATATCCGGACTGAACCGGAAGGATCAAAGCCAATACAACCCCACGAGCTATGCCGCTTTATTGGACTACTGATTGCACGGACAATCTCTCCGAACCGTGAGAAGCTTGCCCATCACTGGAAAACAACTGAAGAAGGGGCTATTCCACGTGGTGCCTTTGGATCCGTGCTACGAAGGGATCGCTTTATGGAGATTTCGCGCAACTTGCACTTCAATCCTAACAGCGATGCACGAGCAAAAACCGACAGAGCTTGGAAGATTCGTAAAGTGGTGGAAGTGCTCCAGAGGACGTTCCAGAGGGGGTATGTGGCGCCGTCGCACTTGGCGTTCGACGAGGCAATGCTACCGAGTCGTTCATCTTTCAATAAGATGCGTGTCTATATGAAAGACAAGCCCCACAAGTGGGGCACCAAGCTTTTCATGCTGTTACAGCATACTGCATTCGGTACTTTTTTTTTGGCCTCCAGTTTTTCTAATGGTGCATAATGCAGACTAATGCTGATTGGGTTATGAAATTTATGCTGCATTTATATAGGTTTGAGGTATACTGCGGTAAGAAGCAGCATATCAGCAAAGCTCACACTGCCGATATAAAATCAGGACCGGCTGCGGTAGTACGGAATCTTCTTGCTGTGTTTGATTCGTGTGCTCGGAAACAAGGAATGCGACTCGTAGTTGTCGATCGCTTTTACACGTCGGTGGCGTTGGCTATTCAACTTCTACTCATGGGGTTTTACTGTGTTGGGACGATCATGACAAACCGGCTGGGCTATTGCAAGAACGTGATTGAGAAGAGGAAGACTCGGCCTGATACCATCGATCGGGGATCATTCAAATTTGCTAAGGCCAAGCTGGTGCCAAACATGACGGCCATCAGCTGGTGAAATTCGCGGCCAGTTCACTTCTTGTGCACAGGGGGTAGCCTTGAGATGAATAGAATTGTCCGTCAAGATCGAGCGGATCCGGTCGAAGTCCCATGCCCGCGAGTGGTGAAAGATTATCACGCCTTCATGGGGGGCGTGGAGGTGCATGATCAGTTGCGTTTGCAGCGGTACTCTATCCAGCGAGCAGTACGATTCCGACAATATTATAAGTCTCTGGTGCTCGGGCTTATCGACCTCACGATCGTGAATGGCTACATTGTGCATAAGGCCTATCACAAGCAAAAGACCTCGCGTCCTTTGAGCCACGTGAAGTATATGAAAAAGCTGCACTTGCAGCTCTGCCAGCTCCGGCCATCAGACATGTACGAAGAGAACACATTTGGAAGCCAGCGTGTTCCAAGTGGAGAGACCTCAGTTACAACGTCCGTTGACGCAGGCGAAGAGCCACACACCCCAAAACAGCTCGATGAGTGGCGAAACAAGA
>NW_003303722.1:908821-910905 GCF_000142945.1 Phytophthora infestans T30-4 | reverse complement strand
CAGCCGAAACGTCGACAGCGAGCTTGCAAGGTCTGCTCGATAGTACGTGCCAGTGATAAACGCGCTACGACAACGTCCTTCTTTTGCAGTGAATGCAGCGAGTCGGGGCCTATATTTCTGTGCATGAAGCCGCGTCGTCAGATCCGTGGGGTGGCGATGACTTGCTGGGATATCTGGCATCGCGAATGGAGGAATGGCAAACTGGCTCCTGCTGACACCGGAAGAAGTATCAGAGTGCGACGTGCTGTGAATGTGGGTACTGGTCCCTCTTCTACACCAGGAACACCTGTCGAGCCGCTTACACCTCTTGCTCCGGCTAGCATAAATAAACGACGAAGGATGAATATATAACCGGTAAGCTGAATATAAAATTGAATATATGCAATCTAAGTGCCTCCAAATTGTTCTTTGCAAACGTCTAACACACGATATCACAACCAATGTGTCCAGGGACGCCGGCTGGTTTTCCAGCTGATGACTTACTTGTTTTTGGTTACCGATAAGCCTGCTGAACACGCATCAACTGATTGCCCAGAGGTCAATGTACACGTCAATTGATTGCACATGCTCATGGGGACGACACCCCATCTTTGAATATGAACGTTTGTATGGGAAGTTTTCAAGTTTAAATTTGCGAAAATTGGAACTCTATGAAATGTATAAACCGGCGTGCGTGGCTCGTGTCTGTACAGTGTCCTTCTATGATACGGCAAATTATGCTGCATTATGCGGATTGTTTTGAGAACTTTGGAGCCCAATATTCAGCCTAGCGTCAGTTTAGGCTTGTCCATGCTCAGTCATTCCCGACTCTGACATATTACCCTACCCTACCCGGAACCTTTGAATACAAATACGAAGTCAAATTATGGTGCATATGCAATTTAAAACTACTAAAATTTCTCCGGGCTGGAGGGCTTAGCCTATCTATAAATATATCTAGCTTACAACCTACCTTAAATTGGTCACTTCGCTCCTTTAGTTAAAAAGACATGTGAGCTGCCGCTCATTGAGAGTTTGTATACTCTCGGAAGCCGACTTCCTCTAGCGCAAGGTGCTGTGTGACCTCGTCCCAAATTTAGCGTCATAGGCTGCACGTTTATGAGACGCACGATCTGGATCGGCAGATAACAAGATTACATATCTTGATTTTGCGCTATCGGCCTTAAACAGCTGCAACCGCTCGCAATTTTCCATCTCGATCGGCTTTGTCGGTGTCACTGTGAAATACTTGAGCAAACATTTGTCAGTTTGAAAGCCTGCCATCACTACTGCTGCTTTAGAGCCTGACCGAAAGAGTTCTTTGGTGTAAGGTGGCAAGAAACGTACTTAAATGGGAAATGAATATAAAATATCATCAAGTATCTAATTTGTTTTTCAAATCTCTGAGCTAATAAAAAAAGTCAATTTTTGAATAAAACTTACTTACTACTGATATTTAATAATGAAAATAGTCTGTTAATAGTATTATTACTTTAAAGCATATCATATGATATTTGGTTACCATCAGCCCCTGGTGACCAGGCTGGTCAGCTGTTTCTGAACTAACCGAAGCACAGAGGTCGCAAACGTGATTTTTCGGTTAGCCGTACTCGTCTGACAGCCCTGATCATGGCCAACCGTACGGTCAACTATGGCTGGCCGAAATGAGCGATCGATTTAACCGAAAATTAATTGTAATTTATTCAATATTTCCGCTCAAAATAAGCTGACACGCAGCATTCTCTCTCGCCAAAATTCTGAATAACGAAAAACATGCAAAAAATCTTCGAATACCCATCTTCTGGTGAGCTCGGCCAACCATAACGAACCGATCGTAGGAGTCGGTTACCCGTACCCGTCCGTTTTTCAGAGAGGCAAACTTTCGGTTAACCATACCCGTCCGTGGCTACATTTACGCAAACGAGTACGGTTAACCATTTGCATGATCAGATTATGCTTCGGCGAAGCATAATCTGATCATGTTTTTACATGTGTTGTCCTAGTTGCGCGCAGTAGCCCAATTTATTATACTGGTACTGTACGGTCAGCATGTCTGCTCCAGCACTTAGTTTTAGGTCATTAAACATGTTCTCTCTCCACTACCA
>NW_003303722.1:903564-907469 GCF_000142945.1 Phytophthora infestans T30-4 | reverse complement strand
TTCCCAATAAGATCGCCGTATTTGTAACAGAGGTGGGCTTGAGCATTTAGTCCCAATAATAAAAAATATATTGCAAGTCAATTATTATTGATTCGCAATTATTTTCTCCTTTGTAGCACAACCACACAGAAGTGTCCTAGTTTTTGCGATTTTGTGTCGTTACCTGGAGTAAACCACCGCAGATCGTACTCGACGACGTCATTAGCAGTCTGGGAAGTACGTGCGCGAGGAGCAGCATAAGCAGTTTCACTCAAGTTGTTCTCTATCGCAACACGCTGCATCCATTCCGAAGCCCCTTCCTTGTGGTACACTGCAGAAGTGAGCAACACCACAGCTGCCGGGTTGCCCTGAAAAGGCTCGCTGGAAAATGCGTCCACCTAAGAAAAAAACAGTACCAGGCACTCAGTATTGTCATAAATATATACCATTCACCGACGTATCCAACCTGAATCAATGGCGGTAGTCTCGCTTTCTTGCAGTCCAGCGACAGTTCGAACCACGGATCTTGGCCGTGTACAACCGGCGACAGTCGCGTCACGGAGAACCCGCAATTCACATAGAAGCCAACTAAATTGGCCTTGGAGATGAGCATGATGCGCTTCACGTGAGGCTGCAAGTCTAGAATGACTTCCACGTATCGCTTGAGTAGCTGCGTGGCGAGTCCCCGACGTCTAAAGGTCTGATCCACCACCACCGAGTGGATACAAAGCAGCGATCCGTGTGGGTCGTGTCGACTCATGGATTCGCCATCTAGCTGATCTTTGGCTGTCAATGTGCCGTTGACAAAGCCTACGAGGGTCTCGGATTCTTGGTCGTCTTTAAGGAGGTAGGATACCCAGAAGAACGGACCGGCGTTTTTCTGTCGGAATCGTATGCCCGACTCAGTAGCCGCTTCGTCAGCGGGATAAGAAGCAGCTTCCATCGTAGCGACACGACGGATGTCTTCTTCTTCGGTCAGGGGAGCGAGGCGGAGGTGGTTTAACGGTGACATGGTGAAATGTGCAATGACGTTGAGTGTTTGATTTATGCGGTCCTGAAATAGCAACAAGTCTTCATGCTCTTTTGTGTTTTGAAAAAGGGTTGTGCTCTTTGGCATATAAGGGAATTACTAATATACTTTTGCTGATTAGATGAGATTTGTGATTAGAATGACATGTGTATTTAAAACCGTGCTACATTGTAGTACTATTCCTGTATCAGAGTAAATGTAGATACCGGTATATTGCTTAAGAGCATGAGTGATGGTCATTGTTGTAATTCGACGTAGCTTGATAAAACATTAGTCTAAATCTCGATGACTCAAAGAGGGTATTTAATTGGATAAATCGAGATTTGTTGTCACACAGCACCCTGAAAATTCGCTTCCGAGAGTATACAAACTCTCAGGGAGCGGCAGCTCACAGGTCCCCTTTTACCAAAGGGAGCGAAGTGACCAATTTAAGGTAGATTGTAAACTGAGTATATTTAAAGGTAGGTTAAGCTTGAGTTAAATACAAACTATAAGTCACCTATAGAAAAGCAATGTCATCAGCCAATGGTTCGCTTTGAGACGACCTTGGTACTGTACCTTGTACCAAATATCCCGAAGTATGACATGTCATACTTCTGAAGTGTGACGTCTCACACTTCATGTACTGTAGCTAAGGGTACACCGAGGGCTACGTACCCCGCTACATCCTCCCCACTTAGGTTCGGTTTACCGACCAATCAGAATGAAGAAGTGTACGTCACAAACTTTCATTCTCAAAGTCGAAAAACATCGACTTGGCCGCGCGAGCGCGGCGGAGGCTCACTTCACAGTTAGAGCCTCGAGCAGCAGTCTGTGCGCTCCTCTTCTTGGTCTCCACATCGACGGTTTCCATGCCCCTTGGCTCTGCGAAGAGCGGTGCGAAGACACGATCCAAGGTCGCTGCCGGAAAGGCGCAAGCCAAGAGCACCAAGCCTCACGGCAAAGGCTCGGCACTCCAGGAGGCTATTAAGGTGGACTCCGAGGCGATCGGCTCAACTGGTGGTGCGGCTGTGGGCAAGCGTACGAGCAAGCGCCGCAGTCCGTCGCCCGCGGCCTCCCCAGACAATCGTCCGAGCTCTCGGTTCGCTGAACGTGAGCTCGAATCTGGCAGTGAGGACGAAGCCGAATCCGAGAGCACGCACGATGCCTCTGTGGGCTCTACGGGAGGGCACAGCCTAGTGCCCAGCGAGCTCAAGGATGACAGCGTGCAGTCGCTCTCTAGTGACACGGTGATCACAGTCCCAGGACGTATGTGCGCTCTGAGAGTCCGGCCGTCAAGACTTAGTGCACTTCCAAAGCTGGCGACGGCGAGGAGGGGAACCTCGCAAACATCTCTCGCTTGCCGAGTGTCTCTCGCTTGCTAACGCTGCGAAAGCCGAAGGCGTTAAGCCTTCTAAGAAGTGTACGACTTCGAGGTCTCCACTCCGCGAAGAGAAGGAGACTGGGTACACCAATCGGAACCCCTTCGGTTCCTCGGATGAAGAGGACTATGAGGAGGAAGAGGAGGAAGCGGGTGCTATCGCTGAGCCTCGGGAGGTCTTGAATGACCTCGACCAGCAGCAGGAGGACTTCCAAGCTGCCCAGCGTACGCGTGGGGGTTCGGTGGTGGCACCCGTCAGCCAGGGAGCTGCCATCCACTCAAGAGGGTATTGGCCTCCCGAGGAGAGCTCTGGGGCTGACCTCTTCCCAGAGCCTTTTATCGCTCATCATGGTATTGTGGGCGGCCTCACTTCTAGGAAAATTTACGAGCGTGCCCTTGTCCAGAAGGAACAGTTGCTCGTTGACAGCTTGGAGGCTGCTCAATGTGTGCTTCGCGCCACACCGCATCCCAATTGAGGACTTTACGTAAGAAGCCCGAGAACCAGGGTGGTCTCTATCCTCTTTGGGGATACTCCTGGGTTCTGCCCGAGAACTGTCCCACGTGGAGTTCTTGTGAGGACATGCTCTGGGCATGGCTGGAGTCTCTCAAGCACTCACTCTCGAAGTTACGGGAACTCCATGAAGATCAGCTGTTGTCCCGCATCCTGGACCAGCGTGATCTTCGTGTTCGGTTTGCCCACTTGGCCAGCAAGCGCATGCTGCCAAGGGACATCCGGAAGCGCGCGGCTTCTACTGCTCACGATGAGCGCGGGTACGGAGTGTATTCTACGTCCGTAGCCCGTTTGGGCAAGAAGCCCCGGACTACTTATGAATCTGCCGCTGCTTCTGTTCCCAGATTGCGACAGCCTTCGAGCAATCAATCAGGAGCCGTTTAATCGGCTCCCACGAGTTCTCGGGGTGGGCATAACCCCTCCACTTCACGAGGAGCTGTTGCTTACCGCGACGCCGTTGCTCCTGGAGGATCCACTCCACGTGGTAGTGGACTTCTCCATTCCGGTCAAGCAGGGGCGGAGGTGCCCTCGTACGAGTACGAGTACTCGGCACCTCCTGAACGTCACTCTCATCCGAGTGCTTCTCCTGCGGGTCCGACACAGGGCCCTGAGGCTGACCGCCTTCGTCAACGTGTCCTCGTGCTTGAGATTGCACTTGGCCTTGGGATCGTCGAGGATGCTGCCGCCAGGCCCGGAATCAGGGCGGGCATCGTTCAATCTTTGGGGAATGGCAAAGAAACATGCTTGTAGCATAGAGGTCCGCGAGCTTGGAAGACTGGGGGTGGGATAGAAGTGCCTTCTTCCTGCAGATCGTGGGGAAGACCTTTCAGTGATGAACTTGACTGAATGATAAATACTTTGGGGCACGGTGGGTGGGTCCTGCTTTTCGTAGAGGAGTGGCAGGGTGGAGCTGTTCAGTGGAAATGGAGAACCAAGGGCTTGCCAAAGAGAATTTACTGCAATAGAGAATAGAAGGTACAGATGTGATACGAAAGAAACTTCTATTATGATGATGAGGAGTGGAC
>NW_003303722.1:885604-903464 GCF_000142945.1 Phytophthora infestans T30-4 | reverse complement strand
AGGCAAATTGGACGGCGCTGCACAACGCGTTCCAGTTGCAACAGGTTCTCCTGACAGAACTGGTTACTGTATTGAACAAAAAAGTCACTGTAGATGAAGTAAACGCAGCTAATGGTGCGTACCCGGCGTACGCAACGTACTTGGCGTATGGCTCTGGTGTCCGTTCATACGGAGCCCCTCCTGCGTACGGTCTGGACCGCAGCTTTGCCGTTCAGACCGAGGCTTGGGTGCCTGGTCCAACGCCTTCGTCGACGTCTGTGGCCGGCCCTCGCTTTAAGGAGCTAGGCCTAGGTGGGTCTGCGAGTCGGCAACTTCCTGTGGATCATGATACCGCTTAAGACGTCCACCGTAGAACGTCGGGTGCGTCTTCATTTACGTGGGCAGATCGACGGTGTACGGCGGACCATGCCTGACCAGGCCTGCGAGCGGTTCAATGAAGCGCTGCATCAGCTTGTTGCTGCCGACAGAGCTTACAGTGTCTAGCGATAGGTTCCATGGGTTCAATATCATTATTCACCCTTACTTAAAAATACAAGTTATTTTACTGTTCCATGTTTGTCGAAGGACTCCTTCTGGCTGTCCTGGGCCGCTGCCACGGTATCGTTGACCCTGCTGATCACGCTCAGCTTGGTATCCACAAAGGATTACACTTGTTTCGGCAGAGAAAGCGGTCTCACATCTGAGACATGGGGGGAAGAGCTTTCCGAGCTTCTCCCCCACTTAGAATAAAGGAATCAGTGTCTCCTCGAAGCGTGAGAGGCACTCTGGGGTGACAGAAGCCGTTCAAGTAGGACGGCGTGAGCCTAGAGACGCGTGCACTGCGTTGTTGAGCGCAAACCCAACAGCTGAAAGATGCGTCGACCACGTAAGTGGTGCTTCTGCGCACACACTGCGAAGAGTGTCGTCGAGCACTAGATTGACGCGATCTGTCTGGCCGTCTGTCTGTGGATGGGCCGCAGTGGACATCTGCAGACGGGTTCCCAATATAGGAAACAGCGTTTCCCAAACCGCAGCCGTAAACCGCGGGTCTCGGTACGAGACAATCGTCTCCGGGAGGCCGTGATAGCGGTGCACGCCATCGACGAACAACCTTGCGGTTTGTTCGCCCGTATCAGTAACGGGAACCGGAGCAAGATGGTACGTGTGTCGGCTGAGCAAGATGTACCATCTTGCCCAGCCGACACACGAAAACCAAAAATCCGGTGTTGCCGTGTCCGTCGGTGGGAAGCCCAAATGTGAAGTCAAGACTCATCGACTTCCAACAATCAGCCGGTACGGGCAGGCTCTGTAGTGGAGCCGAAGAGTGCCCTGCAGGTTTGACCCGCTGACATGTTTTACATGTCTTCACGTATCGTGCAGCGGGGCTGCCGTAGCTTTAGCGTCAGAGGAAGACGTTCGACTCAAAGAGTCACTAATACTAAGTTCCTTATCCAAAGGACACTTACAGCCCAAGACCAGGTCTCAAAGTTAACACCTTAACTTTTATGCTTCAAAACCAGAAGTGTTTTATTTACTATTATTGCGGCCAAGCCGCCTAGGGGTAAATGTATCTGTTTAACTATCTAGCATAGTTAAACCTAATCAAATGCATAACGTGTGGCTTTCGGTCAACGTACTGAGAGACCTTGTTAACTCTCCAACTTATGTACTGAGAGTTTGTTAGCTCTCCGGGTACTTCGTACCCTGTGTGTTCCGCACCACGTAACCCCGTTACATATCGGGTGACCCACTTGTAAATGTGGGTCCACCAGAAGGCCTGAGAGACCGACAGGAAGGTCTTCTCGCGGCCCAAGTGGCCGCTGGAGGGCGCGTCGTGCGCCTCCGCGAGGACATCAAACCTCAGATCCTCATCGTTGGGCACGACCACCCGTGGAGGTTCATTAGACTCCACCCGGTAATATTCAGCTTAAATCGGTGGAGCCGGGAGCGCTGTCGCAACGAAAGCCAGTCGGACTTCGCGCTCGTTCCTGCCGTGAGGGACTTGACGATAGGTGCGACCGTCTCATCGCCCGAATACGCCATGTGTTTCCGATCATATAGATCCGTTGTCACTCGTGTGATGTGGGCCAACTCGTAGGCCGGACGCTGAGAGAGGGCGTCCGCAAGCACGATGCGCTTGCCCCGCTTGTACTCGACGCGGAAATTGTACTCCGCGAAGAAGCATAGCCGCCTCGCCATCCGTTGGGAGAGGTGAGGCGAATTTGTCGCCGTCCTCAAGGATGTGTGGTCTGTGTAGATCACGAAGGGCCGGGAGCCCAGAAGGTGAACCACCAAAACTTCACTAGGGCATACTTCATTGCCAGGAGCTCCTTGTCGTGGACAGGATTGTTCCGTTCGGCGGCTTTGATCTGCCTGGACTGACTCGTTCATGTACAGCCGTGTCGGCTTGCAGCAATGCACACCCGATGGCGTATTCGGAGGCATCCCAGACGACGCTGAACGACTTCGTCCCGTCTGGAAGGGTCAGGACAGGGCCTCTTGGAGGCTGGCCTTGATGCTGTCAAAAGCGTCCTGGTGATCTTGCTCCCAGCGCCAGTCGACGTCCTTCTTAAGGAGGCCCGACAAGGGCTTAGCGAAGCCCGCGTACCCTGCGCTGTACGTGTGAAGGTACTTGGCCAAGCCCAACCACTTTCGAAGATCCTTCTGGGATCGGGGCGCTGACCATGCTGCTATGGTCTTGACCTTGTCTGGGTCAGCTCAAACGCCCACGTTGCTGACGAAGCAACCGAGAACTTTAATCTCTGGTGACGCGAAGACGAGCTTGTCGATGTTGACGTAGAGCTTGTTTGCTCGCATCACATCCAATACTCGACGGAGGTGCCCCAGATGCACTTCCATGGCCGTCTCGCCTCGCTCGGCACGGCTATGGACGAAGATGTCGTCGAAGTACCTCTGTACGAAGGCGCGCAGTGGCCTAAACAGCTGCGTCACCAGGCGATTAATTGTCGCCGGGGCGCTAGACAAACCCTGCGGCATGCCGAGCCACTCCCAAAGCATGCCGCTTGAAGTGCTCACCGCGGTGAGCGGGATGTCACTTCCTCGCATCAGGATCTGGTGGTATCCGTCTACCAAATCTAGCGCACTACACAGTATGCTTTCGGTCATGTTGTTCAGCAACACATCCTTTCGTGGGACTGGTGTTTGGGCCGGCACCGTCGCGTTGTTCAGCTTGTTATAAGCATGAGCTAGACGCCACTTTCCGTTCGGCTTCCGAACGCAGAAAGTCGGCGTCGAGTGCGGGGATTTCGACTCCCGCACCATGCCTGTCTTCGCTTTCGCGGCAAAGAAGGCATTAATGACCTCGCACTGTTCGCGCGGGAGAGGCCATTGCCTCGTGACACAATACTTTGTGCCGGGCACGAGATCAATCTCGTGCCGTACGCCTCGATCCGGTGGGAGTTGGGTCGGTGAGTGTTTGTTCACCACGTCCGCATACTCCTTCACCAAAGGATACACCGGATCCTTGGGTTTCTTTAGAATCTGCAGAACCCAAGCGCGCCTGACGCTGCTTGTTCTAGTTCTTCTCGGGAAGTTCTCTCTCTCCCCCCAAAAAAAAAAGAGAGGACGCTCCCAAAACAGAGGAGCACTCCACTCTCCCGAGTGGTCTCAGGTCTCATGAGTACCATCTCGGCAACCGTTCCAGCTATGAGGTTGGTCAGGAAAGACTCGACCGTCATTTCCTCGAGGTTCAGCATCTCTGCAACCTCTGGCAACGGTTCCAAGTGGACACCAGATGCCTTGACGGGTAAACCGGTCTCGCCATCGAAGCTGTGATAGCACTCTTTCACCGGCCTTGTCGGAGGAGCCCGGGCCCTGGACTTCGAGTCGCTTGAAGCGACGTCGATCGGAGCGAAGTTCGGATCCGACTTGAGGCGGCGGCAGCGTCGCTGTCGACGGCGACCGTGACGTCGGGCTTTGCTGCCCACGTCTGGGGATGTCGGATCGCCGACATCCGAGGCACTCGAGGCCTCGTGTGGTACTGTGTTTCCCACACAGGAAGCGTGTCCGACCCATTCCTCTTCAATTAAGGTCTGGGCGACCGTGTGTGGAGCTCGGTTACCCACCTTGAACACGCTATTGCAAGCGTTCGTGACAGCTGCAACTGTCTGCGGAACTATGTTACCCGCTTGTGAACCTACGTTATACACTTGGCCAGCGCCTCCTCTGGGCGCTGCCACCATCAAAGCATCCTCGGAGTCGTCAAACTCTCAAGCGTCTGCCAGATGCCTTGGTACCCTGGCAACCCTTGTGGGCGCCCCGGGTCCTGACAGAGGTGGGAACATGACTCACCAATGCTCTGTCGGACTTCGCTGGGCGGCTGGTACCAATTGCCTTGTCTCGCCAGTCGATACAGGGCCCGTGCTTCTCAAGCCAGGACATGCCCAGGATCATATCGTATGGATCCATGTCGAGAACAGTGAACTGTTCGAGGCAGTCAAAGTCCTCAAACTTGACGGCCAGATCCACTTGGACGTTGGGGACAGTGACGACCTTCCCGTCGGTCAGTTGCACCGACACCGTCCCGTTGCCCTTGCTTTATCTCAAAGCATCGGACAGCTTGTTGCTATTACGAGCTACCGTCTGGCGGCGTGCGAAATTCTTCGACGCGCCAGAATCGATCCAGATTCTAAAGGGATGATCGTATCCCCGTACACATCCGTGTACTACGAGCAACCCGCCGCTGCTCTTCGCCAATTCGAGAGTGCGAAGACTCTCAGGGGCTAAGTCCCCGTGGTACGCGCCACCCATCACGAAGACTTAGTTCCTCCCCAGTAGGGCGCCTCGCCCCTACTGGTTCTCAGCGTCCCCCTGTCCGCGGGATCCTGGCTTCTGCCAGCGACCCTTGAGGACGGGCTTGGGGAAGGACCGTCTGCGGAGTCTTTCAGCGGGACAGTCGCGCTTGAAGTGACCCATCTTCCCGCAGCCGAAGCAGCGGATGTCGCGCTGCTCGGCGGACCCGAGTTCCATGGGAACTGGTCCGTTGGGGCTCGCTCGACCGTGAGCCGATAATGAACTCCCAGGCCATGCTGAGGCCGGCGTACGTGCCTGGAGATGGCTGTATTCTTCCTGAAGAACCACTTAAATCGCCTCTTCAAGGGTGCTTGACTGCACCCGGATCAGCTGCGTGCGCGCTGGGCCCACTCGAAGCCCGTCCACGAACACGGTCATCTTGATGTGTTCGTTGAGTGGGTTTTCCACCAGGGACGCCGTGAGATCCCGAATCTCTTGGACGTACTCATGCAGCTCACGTCGTCCTTGTTTGTACGAGAGGAAGCGCGAGCACTGGCGGTACTCGTAGTTCGCCTGGAGGAACGCTCTCGGAGCTGCTCGCACAGCTGAGCCCAGGATGTGCAGCATCCAGGGGATGTTGCCACCCGCGTGTACACTCAACTCGTAGCACGACCGCTAACGTTGGAGAGTGCAAAAGCATCACGGAGTTGCTCGGTCGAGATCAGAGCCGCGTCCATCGCGAGCTCTACTTCTCGAACCTAGACGTGAAGGTTCTAGCCGTCCTTCCCTTCATACGGCTTAACCTTCAGCCGTATTGGCTTCGGGTGAGGCGGATTTGCTTCCGCCGCCGAAGCCTGCAGGTTCTCCCGCACATGCACGATGAGGCCCTGCTCGTACGCGTCGAACGCATTGACGCGCTTGAGCTGCTCAGCCGGTGTTGACACCACTAGGCTCTGCAGGGCCTCCATCCCGAAGATGCCTGCCATCTTCCGAACCGACTCGACCTGTGAGTCGTTCATATGGGAGAAGTCGCTCCTATCCATGGCAACGAGCTTCGGAGAGGTTCAGGTAGTGTACCCGCGGTGGCGTGGATTGACTACAAGTGCTACCAAGTGTGACGGCGTCACACAGCACCTTGCGCTAGAGGAAAGTCGCTTCCGAGAGTATACAAACTCTCAGTGAACGGCAGTTCACAGGTCCCCTTTTATCGAAAAGGGAGCGAAGTGACCTAATTAAGGTAGATTGTAAACTGGGTACATTTATAAGTAGGTAAAGCTTGAGCTAAATACAAACTATAAGTCACCTATAGAAAAGCAATGTCATCAGCCAATGATTGGCTTTGGATGACCTTGGTACCTTGAACCAAATATCCGGAAGTATGACGTGTCACACTTCATGTAACTAAGGTCCGTTAGGTTTGTAAATGGCCAGCTACTTTCTTTGTATGCTTCCGTGGCTTATAGGGAAGCACGCGACCGCGCGGAACCTCGCCTTCACGGACCAGTCGCAGCACGGTGGTAAGCTTCAGTTGATCTACCCTACGTTTATACTTGCGTGGCTTTAACTTTAGCAACTCGTACCCCGTGCTGAACAGCTCAATCGCGTGAGATTCATCGCGGATAGTTGGCATCGGTACGTGGAGTTTTTCTTCAACTCCGATAGCAATATGGCGCATCATTATAGACCACTATGACAGCGTCTAGATCGTCGGATGATATGCCACTGTAAGGAGGGTAGTCACGCCTTTGATCGCCGAACCACCACAGTATTTACACACTGGGTGGGTCGATGCTCGGAAACGCAAAGTCGTTTGGCAGCAAATTAAATTTTCCTCCCCAAATGTGATAATTTTGCTGTGGAGCAGAAGGTTGTAACGATGCTTCTGTGTATGTAGTAGTGCTGTGAAGAGCAACCTCTTTTAACAAAGATTGTATCTCGTCGCGTAGCTTTTGGCGGGTTATATTTCAAACGAGAACGCCTTTCCTCTCGAGCACCTGCTCCAATCTCTCCTTAAGTGTAGTGGGAAGGGTATCAATTGACCCCTGTTGTTTGTCGATTTTCTTGTACAGCTCAATGTACGGCGGTACTGCTGTTGGCTGCATCCATTTTGTTTTGCCATCTTCGAGATTTGATTGGAGATCTTGTAGAGCAATTGAGTTCTGGAAGATGTAGGTTGACATCAGCCAGGTAATTGGTCCAGTAAGAAACTAGCGTGACACACAAGCGAAACGAGACACAGTAGTAGTTTTCACAGTAGTAGTATTCCACCGAAAAGTTCATCGCTGGTCATTTCCGGAAATATTTTCTTCATGACCAATTTGCCGCTTTTTATGTCTCTTTTACTAAAATGACGCGACAACACAGCAAACGTCGACTCATTAACCGGTAAACCGGCTAGCACACGACCACATAAACTACAACTGTACAGAATTTTGAGTGTCCTGGTTGGCTCTATGTATTTTCATAAATGAGTGAACGTCGGTAATCACAAAAGGAATACGATAAGTCGGAGAATGTGTCTTAAATGAAGGGAAAATTCTAATACTGGTCTCTTGGCTTCTGTATGAGTTTGAACAGATCGCGAAGTATTAATACTAGTAAAAGCATCACGTTCGCTGGGACCGACGACTTTAAACTGTGTGGTACACATAGTTTCGGCCCGACGTCCCCTAGAAATCACATTTACTTCCGAGCTCGAAAAATGGTGAGCAATAGTCGTTGCCAGGGCTCACGCAGTGACGGTAAGCCGCTCACGGTTAGAGCGGATCAAGAACTCACCGAGATGAATAGGCTGATCTCTTCCTCCGTTTGTTGTTCGCGCAGTTCTTCATCCACCTCGGCCAGTAGGGCCTCCGCACTGTAGTCTGTGAGTCCGCGCGTCCTGTTGGACGTTGCTGTAGCGCCTTCGAGCAAATTGGAAAGTGAGGCAACGAATTTTTACTTGTGCAACACACGAAGGCTGCGACTTTATAACTTATTAGTACTAAAAAATGGCAACCTTCTTCAAGGCAGGTCGCTACGCCAGCATATTTTTCCATAAATTCGATGAAGCGTCACCGTTCCGGAAATACGACCAACGATGGGCGTGGTTCTTATTAGCAATTTGATAAAGTCACGTCATTGCCACTGCAGCACTAGCTATCCCAAGTGATTCCAACGACTAGCTCATGTTATGAACGACGGAAGCCTACTCATTACCAAATAAACCACTGCATACTGTCGAAGCATCTAGTACATTAATGCTAATCAACACACTTCCTTCTATTGCTCATAAATAGACAGTCAGACAACTGAACTACGATTTCCCACCCCCACAGTAAATTCCAGTACGTCAAACGTTCTCGCAGACGCAGCTTTACTTAAAATAATACAACAAACGATTCAGGCCACAAACGCCATCCATCGAACCCACAAAGAGGATATAAGAAGTGATGGTGACTGTGTCCATGAACCGATTGATACGCGGCATAGCGGCACTGAATGTGTCTGCTCCGTGTGCGAGTCTGGTGCTCGCAGCCCGCCTGCGTGCTGGCTGCGGAGCCGGTCAATTTGTCGCTGGCCGAAGAGAAGCCAGTTCCGCACGACCTGAAGCCTGTAAACCTTGTTAATTCTTGGCGTCGATGGCACTGGGCCTCCAGCTCGGCCATCGAGCCTTGACGGCACTAACTTCTTACGACCGCCACTTTTTACGAGATTTATAAGCGATAGCAGTTTCTTATCCCCTAATAAAGGGTTATTAGAGCCTCCAAATTGATCATAAAAAGTGATTTTTACGCCATTAATTAGGCCACCACAATAAAGGAAACGACCCTCGGTTAAAAACGGATAATATCTTGTTGTCAACTAATTGACAAAAAAATAATTCTGCAGTTTGGTTCAGGGCGCAATGTCACGTATTTTTTTCTGCGACTTTGTGTGTGGACTACTATCATCAATACGCCTACAAGGCTGTAAAATGAAAACTTATAATAGTACTTATTTATCAGATGTAGACAATGCGGGTGCACGGCTGCGAAGCCGTCGCAGGTGATGCTTTGACAGGTCTAGATGAATCTGGAGATTCCTGTATATATTTGGATTGGTATTAATAAATTGTAATATAGTGACGTGTCGACCAAGTGCGGCAATTCAATGTGAAGAAAAAAAGAAGCATTTTACCGAAGCACAAAAAAAAGCACTGGAAATAATTAGCGAATGTAAGTTTCTTAACTTGCGCTGTTGTCGAGTATCTAGTAAAGTCAAGTGCTGCTAAAACGGCTATCTCAGCCTACGCGAAACCCTATCCGATAACTCGATATTTGAGTCGAAAATGGAAGAATTGAGTTATTCAAGGCTCGTCTGCGCCAGACTTTCAAACCAAGAAACGTTTACACGCTACCTCACGAGAATATCAGAGCTAGAGCGGCCATGCCTTGTTTTAGGTGGGTTTCGTAGTGGTCATCACTGAACGGAACCTCCGATTTCCCAAAGTTGTTGCTGTCGCTTAAAGCACCTCGAGCCGCGTCCGTGAGTTGTTCCCACATGATCAAGTCCTGATACTCGCCATCCCGAACAGCGAACATTAGATACGAAGAGCCAAAGTCAATATGGTATTCAAATCTGAAAGACGTGTTGGATCCATAGATATACGTGCGGTTGTACCTCCGCCCCTCCGTTCGGAACCCAGCGAAGTTGGATGGCCACGTTTTAATTTCCTTCATGTACGCGGTGTCAGACTTCGACATAGAGACCCCTAGAATTTTAGGTGCCTCTAAGTCGGGGTTATCATTCCACACAACGACGTTTTTCCAATCATGGCGCCTCGTAGGAGAAAACACCCAAAACCCTTTAGGAAAATACCAAGCGTACATGATGGCCCATATATCCTTATATCACCCAGCTCGACTGTAGATTTGAGAGCCTTGATGGGCATACTTAGGGGCATACTTGCAGCCGTCGTTACCATTCGATCCCTTGAGCCCCCGGTGGTGTCACCCGCAGAATTTACAGCAGGATAGGACACGCACGCGTCCTCGGGAGCTGCGGCTTGAACTTGATGGCTGCTTTTTCAGATATCGTTACCGGCTCGGGCTGGGGAAAGGGTTGGACTTTGTCATGATCGATGGTTGCAGTGGCGCACGTTATTAATAATAATGCTGCGGAAAGTCTCGAGGCGAGAACTCGCTTCATCTTGACTCAGACAAAGAGAGAATGAGCTGTTTCAACTGGCGCTGCCTGCAAAAACATAGTGTTTGAGAACGCGATTTGAGATAAGATTTCGCATAATACAGGGGTGTTTACCACGACAAAACATGGATAATACTACATCCAGTACTGCAAAACCATCCTCTCTGTATGGAAGCGTCGGGAAACCACGTCATATTATTATATAAAGGTACCACTATATAGAGCTGTACCGAATATAGGGTACACACGACACAATATGGCCCGCAAAGTAGCTCGATTTTTGCCGGCTTGCCATGGCATTTATCTATTTCCCGCCCAGCACTGCAATACCGCGAACACCTTCGCCTACTAAGGCCCCACCCACGTCGCGAAACAGGCTATCGAATGAGCAGCGGCGATAGATCTGCCGCCACAAAGCCGAGAATCCATCATTGAGCTAGGTCTAGCTTGGGTTGTGGGCTCAAAAAATGTTTTAGCTACAGCGGTCAACGATTAGGAACATCCTAAAGTACAAATACCGTTTTCGAAGCCATACCATTGGAAGCTCTCACTACAAAGTCGCACCGTTCGGTCCGCTTTCCCGAGTTAGACTCAAATTGGGTGGACTGGCTGGCTAAGAAAACGCTTTACTATTGCATTTACATGCAAGGCGGACGGATCTGAATGTTTGCCACCTCTTTTTGTGGGAAATCAAACAGCAGATGTCACTGTTATCTTTCTTCATTCGACATTGACATAATGGATCAAATCAATGGTTAATTATCCCTAATTAACAGTATTCCATCATTTTCGTATTCCTATTCACAAATAAGAAGATAGAGGTCAGTATTTCCTAAATTTGTAAGCAAACGGTCATCGGGATACCCTCAGTTATTATTGGGGATTTAATTACGTCTGTAATAGTACTTTTTTGTGATAACAGGGCGCAAAAGTGTCCTTTATTACGCTATTTATAACATGACGCAGGAATATGCCATCCTCTATTTATACACTCCAACCTGTACATGTCTACGTAAATGTACAAAAACGGTCATCCAAACTTTTATCTAATCACAGGCAATCCTGGAGTTATTTTACACCAATGGAAGCACCCTCTAAATCGGAGCAGGAATGTTTAAAAAAATGTGTTTGATTCTAACTTTAGTTTTAATACCTAGCCTAATTTTTTTAAAGTTTCCTATGGTAGCCGATAGAAAAGGTTTTACTACACAGATAAAATTGCCGATTACCAGTAATGTCGATCGCGTCCCTGGCCCCGGCAACAGTAAGAAGGCTCGAGCGACGGCTTTAAACGCCTTAGTCTCGTTACTGGAAGCCAAATGTATGACTCTCTTAGCTGTTCACGAACTCATTGACGCTAATAAACAGGTAAAGTGTTGCGTATTATGCTAGACAAGTATGTATATTCATTAGCTAGGTAGCCGGACAAAGTATTAGCCACCAATACTTGTTTGGCATACTATGACTAAAACGTAAAATAATGGATAAATACCCGCTACAGAGTAGACTAGCAACTACAAAAAAAAATCTCTCGGAACTCGGGCGGTAGTGTAGAAATCGTGAGGAAAGCGACAACAAGAGAGTTGCTCCACCGTGCTCAGAACACGATTTGGAATCAGATGTGCGAGCACTGTACACTACGGCATCGGACGAGAGCGAATGTCGATTCCGCTCTAGTCGTTATGATGTGGTACTTGCACGACCGTAGGTCGGACGCGAACAAAATTAAGACATAGTTACTATCTATCTTGCAGGGTACACAATATTTACATTCGTCATTTACTAGATACTCTCACGTGTTGTGTTATTAACTGTAAATATGGTGTATTTTTTACCTTCGGTTTAAGCGCGTTAAAACTGCAGTGCTCCAGGGCATGTGTTTATTCAAAGACCCAAGCAATTTCCGAACTTGGCCGATCAACGCATTAGCAATAGTCTTAGCGATGAAGAGCTATCCATGCAAGCGCTTGTTTCCACACTTCCAAAGCAAAAAGCGCACCTCCCTGAACTTTCCTTGCTTGTCGAGCTCCTGGAACAGAATTCCTCGAGCTCGACAACCATGTCACTCCCTGGAGCACACGCATACGACAACAGGCTGTTAGGTAGGGTCAAAGAGAATGTCAAGATTCAAAGTATCCGCCTCACACCTGGTCTCACCTCCCACTCGTTTCGCCGCGGTGGGGCCAGGAACGCAAACGACGAAAGTGTTGTCAAACACTGGATCATTGGCGCGGTGGCTGGCGGCTCTACCGTATAAACAAAGCGTTCGGCCTCATGCTCGGCGTATCCCCAGTCCTAAGCGGGTGTAAGCCTAAGATACGGCTCGTTTGCCGCCGCTCGCAGCGCGTGATACAATAGTCCTGACTCACGCACTTAAAACGGCGGTTGTTATTTTTTGGAACGCGCTGGAATTTGCTTATCAAACTCTCAACCTTGACGAAGCAGCTGAGGCTCTGACCGCATCGCTTGCCCGGCATTTTCCGGACATTGTACGCCTCTCCGATCACAGTCTATTTGTCGTTGAGATGCGTAACGCTATGAAGGCACGATCCGTTTCTAAATCGGAGCTGCTAGCCTGGGGTGTGACCTTCCTCGTGCGTTCATTCCGCCGTCTGAGCCTAACCCGGCGCAAGCCAATGAAGAAGACCGGCTTGCTTCATCGCTGGAACTAGTGAAGCACCAAACCAAGCAGATCGACACGCACATTCATTGGGTTTAGCTGGAGTAGCGCTTGGTGGCTGTGGAAGGCCAACGCCGACCGACAGGCCGCACCACGACACAAGCGGCAACCATCACCGGGGGTGTATCTTCCGCCCATATATTCTAAGAGCCACCTCAACCTGTAGCCAAAGCGGCCCGCGCTAATAAGAAAGGCGCAATGTCGCCGTCAGCTGTGTTGCTTGAGTGGTTTACAGCTGATCCTCGTGTATATGGCGCGCGATCTATCAAAAGGAAAAGCTTTATATGTTTAGGCACACCGCAGGGTACATGACGCGTTTCCTACCGACTGGATCTGCGCAATTTGCTGCGTCTCCGGCATTCAAAAACAAGGTGCTAATCCTGGGTGAGAAGGACTAATAAAATTCGTGAAGGCAAACGGGTCATCGGCTGCTGCCGGCGGTACTGTGCTGAAAACGCTTCGTAAAACCCATAAAGCTGGGGAGCCTGACGCACACCTCGCTCCATCCCACTCTTGTGTTGAGCGAGGAGACGTGGTTGATCCCACTTCGTCTTCTACCTGACCAGCATTTATTCGCTTGCAGACCCTATAGAAGAAAAAGAGCACACACTTCATCGCGGCCATTGCATACACAATACAGGTAATTAAACAGTTTGGTACACTTGATATATTTCAATCATTATGTCATTCGTAATATATTACAAGAAAAGCTACAACAACAAGTTGCGGGACGCATACATAGCCGAGTGATTCCAGAACATAACGCTTACCATATGTAAGGCTGATCTTGAGCGCGAGGCACGATACCGATACCGCCGCTCCGGGAGTACAGGGATCCGTAGTATGTTGTCCGCCCTGCCGGTCATTTTACATCACATAAACGGCTGTCGGTGGCGACAAGAGAGAAGCAGAAGGCGACGTATCTTGGACATCTATATGGCGCGCGTATGACTCCAGCGGATGCCGTGAAGTCGAAGGCCAGTCGCCGAAAGGAGTGCCATATTTACTGTCGTCGCGGAGCCGGTCTGCTGTCGAGAATGACTGTGTGGCCTGAGAAACCAGAATGTCTAATAGTAGCCTTAGTATGTTTATTCCCGCGGGACAGCCCGCGGGACTCGTCTAATTCTTATTTTTAAACCGGACGTTTAAATCGGTTTCAATCGAAATCCTGGTCGGACGGTTGGAATTCTTTACCAGGGGTTCTAGAAGCCAAACATTGGACTACTACATAGCTTCACTATAGATGTCCTTTAGTTTGTACGAAACTCAAGCTAAGCGTGCCTATAAATTAACTTAGTCTAAAACGTTTTTTAACTAGTTAATACGCCCGTTTGACATTCGACCTGTGAGCTGTTGCTCACTAAGCGTTTGTAAGCTCTCGAAAGCAAGCTTTCTCAAGCGGTAACGCTCCGTCACACCTCGGCCATCGGTCCAATGGCTTCACAGCAATAGCCAATGTATTATTGTCCAAAATATCAGTTAATGGTGCCTTGGTATGCTTGATGGAAGCCCTTTCATGAAGTTCCAGTAATGTATACATAAATTTAAAGGGTAATTTATAGGTTCTGATACAGGCATCTGCCTCCCTAAGCAACGCCTGATATATATTGTTTGCCGAAGTACATGAGAAGCTCACGAGGAAAGCAGGAGGCAAACAATTTTTAATTGTATTCATTGCAGTTAAGCATATAGCGAAAACTGACTTTGTTTATCAATCTCGAATGCTGCTAGCAATGCTTAATGGTTGTTCGACTTTGCTTAGCCCATGCGGTTTCACACCAGATCAGAGCTGTGACCAATGACAGCAAGTCATCGGCTTCTGCAACAGCCATTTGATAGGGTTACCCACAGAAAATTGCTGCCTCTGCTCCTTCGATTATCGATCAGTGCGTGACGTACTTATTCATGCTCGCAGATGCAGATAACGTTTGGCTCACCTGCACAATGATCACGCAGCATGATATTCAGGCAGCTATCAAGTTGCATATTCCTCGTGAAAATTGGCCACCATTTGGACCATCCCGGCTCCGGCGTCTCCAAGCGCTGTACGGGCTGAAGTGGCGTCGACCGTTTGAAGAGTCCCGTTTTGTCGATCTGAACGTAAAGGACAAAGGGCTCGGCCATATTCGGCGTGCTGTTTCAAACCTTGCAATGTCTACAACATGGACGAAAGCGCGTTCTTCTACAACGCAATCCCACGATGTTCTATTTGCAAAAATACCGGTAGTCCTCTTGCACCGAAACAAGATAAAGCTCGCTTCGCAATGACGGTGTACAGCAATGCTGACGGATCGAAAAAGATGTCAATTATATACTCAGGCACTGCTGAAAAGCCTCGATGATATGACGTGGGGTGTCATATCCCCACGCGATGCCTGCTACATAACCTGCGCTCGTTCCCATGGCAATCGACACTATCGATGAGACAAACAATCATCAGCGTCATGTAGCGCGTTGGAACGGTGCCCGGAGAGGTCGATCATCTCGCGGCGGAGTGCCGCGCGCCAGCTCCTGTGCTTTTTCATGTCGATGCCGAGCTCGGGGGTTCTGATAAGGAGCGACTAAAACATTTTTCCGCGCGTCGTGCTTATCTACACTCCCGTTGGACATAACAGTCCGTAAGGGTGGTGGGGAGGTCGCTGTCAAGAAAGCCGGTGGGAAATCACGCCGCGTCGCGCGGTGCGAGATCCCGCTTCCGTACACGTTCGACGGCTTTCGAAGAAACGATAACTGCTTCGTGATCAAGATGATTACGCGGTTGACTGCATCCTAAGTATGCAGTGGTTGTCGCGCTATCGACCAGAAATTGACTTACTGGCGCGGTCGGTCAAGCGTCGCAGTGATTTTGATGTGAGTGAGGTGTACAGGCACCTCCTGCTCGCCCCGAAGGATTGGCCCCACGTCACCGTGATGGACCGGTCATCCACGACGAACGTTGTGCACAAAGTGAGCAATGGCTCTCTCTGTACGACTTGCGCAGTGCCGTAAACCGATGGATCCTTGCTGTGATTCGAGGATGAAGACCAACTGGCAGCCGAGCAGGGACGCTCGCGGATGTACGCGATGGCGGTCGAGCAGGGGTTCCTGCAGAGGAACGAGATGACGGTCGAGCAGGGGCTTCCGTTGAACCAAAAAATGGTGATCGAGCAGAGGCTTCCGTTAACTGTGCCAGTGGTCGAGCAGTTGCGCCCCCGCTGAGCACTACCGCGGTCGAGAAGGGGCTCCCGCTCTAGAGGGGTGAGACCTCGTCCAGCGATAGGAACTCATCATCCTCGAGTTCACACAAGGCGGCGGAAGAAGAAAGAAAAGCGGCGTCGACTGAAACCTCGCAGAGACCTCGTACCAAGTGACAGCTCATCGACGGAGTCGGTCTGCGTGCTTGGGCATGTGAAAGGTACCTCCGGGCGCCGACGAACGCTCGATCTTGCAAACCCACATCGAGAGGCGCTGCCGAACGCTCGACTTACAAGTCTCTTCTGGAATTACTTCCTTCGATGTCTCAAGGACAGCGAAATCGAGCAGGTCGGCCTGACCACTGCCGCCGATTCGGCGTCGCTCGAAGTGAATACAGTCAGTAATCATGGCGCTCCCTCGCGCCCAAAGCCCGCCAAGCCGAAGTCGGCCCGCAAGGAGCGTTTGCGGCGCAATCTTGGGAAGCGCTGCGCGGAATCCGGCAACTCTGTCTACGCCCACCCGCGAATATGAAGATGTCTTTCCGTATAAGATCCTAGCTGAGCTACCAGCTGACCGAGTAATTCCCCACATACCTGGTTAGAAGTATTGAGTGGCCGCTCTCGCGAGATCAGGTCCAAGCTATCGACGAATTCTTCGAGAGCCGCCGCTACGCGGGTCATGTGCGTAAGAGCACATCGCCGCGCTCTAGTCCGACCTTTTGCGTGAAGAAAGCGACGGGTGGGTGGACCATCGTCCGTACCTTCAGTAAACTGAACGACGCTTCCATTCCTGTCCAGACGCCGATTGCTCGGAAGGACATGGTGCTCGAGGCAATGACTGGTAGTGAGATTTACAGCATTATCGACTTGATAGATGGATTCTATCAAATCTTCATGCGGTTGAGTGACATACCGCTCACAGCGGTAAGAACTCCCAGCGGCATGCTCTGGCAATGGCTTGTTATGCCACAAGGATTTAAGAATACCCCCGCCGCGTTCAATCGCATGGTCTCCCATGTGCTGCGCCGGCTTCGCGATCTCACTCTGAGTTACTTTATTGACAGCTTTGCACACAGTCTTGCTGAGGGGGACCTCAGCGCCCTCAATTTTAACTTTAATAATTTGAGGAAAGTCTTTTAAGTGATGCGCGAAAACAAGCTGTTCGCGAATTTGAAGAAGTGCATATTTTGTGCGGCGGAGATTCCGGTGCTTGACTGCTTCGTGAGCAAGAGCGGCGCCCGCGCTGACCCCGAGAACGTATCGTCGATATTTGCGTGGCTTACGCCAAAGAATCCCACTGAATTGCGTCAGTGGCTGGATGTCGCAATTTATTCCCGCAAGTGTACGCCGAATTGATCCAACCGCTTTCTTCGCTGTCGAAGAAAGATGTTACGTGATCGCGGACTCCCGCAAATCAAGCTGCGTTCGACTCGGTGAAGAAGAGTACTGCTGAGTCCACCATCCTCGCGCTCCCAGATGACTCGAACCCTTTTCACGTCGTCTGGAACGCGTGAAACCTTGCCTTCGGTTGTGCTCTATTGCAATTGGAGGATGACAACAGCAGCGCGTCACAAGCTACCTGTCCAGACAGATGAAGCCGGCGGAGCGCAACTACTCTGTCCACGACGAGGAGATCCTTGCGATGCGCTACGCTCTGATCAAGTTCAGAGTGTACTTGTTTGGGCGAGAAGACCTTCGCGGTGTACACCGACCACACGTAGCTGAGGACAGCGATAAAGCGTCGTCACCTCTCCAAGAGGATGACCCGGTGGCCTTTTGTTCTGAGTACATGTTCGGGGTCCATTACAAGCCCGTCAGGATGAACATTCCCACCGACGCTTTGTCTCGCCATCTTGACTACGACCCACGCGGCACATTGGGTCGACAAGCTTCGCTTCATGAAGACAATGTGGATGCTTGTAACGTCAGGTGTCAACCTGACGAGCGTCTCCCCGGGCGATGTCACTCCGCGAACAAATGCGAGTTGCGTACGATCTTGATTTGACGCTTTTCAGTATCCCAGGAAATCTTCGCCAGGGCGAAAACTATTTAGCGGTATCGCTACTGGGATGCCCCTAATGGATGTCTTCACCCCATTGCGTCTCCCGTC
>NW_003303722.1:882192-885403 GCF_000142945.1 Phytophthora infestans T30-4 | reverse complement strand
CTTTGGCAACCAGGACAGGAGCTCTCCCAGCGCCGATACGCTGAGAGCTCTCTCTCTTGTTCTCTACGAACCCATATTCATCGTTATCGTCTTGAGGATGAGCTGCTGACGTCCACCATCGACATATTCCATGACCCAGGCGTCGTTGTCCTGAACGACCCCAATCTGCGCTCACCGATTATCCATGCGTTTCTCGATGACCCGCTGGGCGCTCATCTCGGTCGCGAGAAGACGTTCGCCGCAGTGTCACCCGACTTCTATTGGCTGTATAAAGGGTTACGTAAGTGGGTGCACATATGCGTGATTTGCCAGCGCGTGAAACCTTCTTCGTCGTCACAGGCCCCTCTACAGCCTCTACCAGGAGGCCTAACGCTCGGTGTCGATGGACTTAGATTTCGCTTTCACCCGATGTCGAAGGACGTTCAGGTGTTTTGGTGTTCGTTGACCTCTTCAGCTAGATGGTCCACCTGATTCCGGTGTCGGATCCGATCACCGCGGCAGATAGCGCGGTGCGCTTAATCGAGGCGGTCTGCCGCCAACATGGCTTTCCTGAATGCATCGTCTCCGACCGTGACCCGCGCTTCACGTCGACCTTCTGGTCAAAACGCTTTGGGTTACTGGGCTCGAAGTCCACGGGCAGCCCATCCCGATACGGACGGCCAGACTGAGCGCGTAAATGGCGGCCTCGAAGACGTCTTTCGATTGGATTATTGAGCGCTTTGTTACTCACGAAGATCTACCTCACGCTTCCAGGCGCCATCGTGAGCGAGCTCACGATATTCCAGCCGGTCGTCACTATCGGGTACGAAGGTTTGGATTTCCTCCCGACGAGGATACGTGGGAGCCATGCGCCAATCTGCTTTGTGATGTCCCGGGTATGGATCAGGCGTATTATTTTAAGCTCGCTGTGAACCAACACGTGACGAATGCCAGCGCAGCCGAGATCGGCGGCTAAAGCGGCCGCGCGAACGAGACTGGGTTTAACATCGAGAGGCTTCGCGTGAAGAGCGTGATTAGAGGCGTGTACGCTTTCGGCCAGCGAGCGGCGATACTATTCGATCCACCCGTGCTCTTGTTCACCGAGCGTACACTCCGACGTGATTTCTCCACTTCTCGACAGCCGAACGTTGCCCGGTACAAAAACTACAACCTTCAGCGACCGTCAAGTAACAGATGCGGCGTATGTCCTTCCATGCGCTCACGTAGTTCTGTGAGCGAGTGCTTCTCAACGCTCTCCTCGCGATATACTAGCCAGCCGACGAAGCTTTTACCTTCTTCTTGAGTCCGGTTGCAGTGTCTTGGGGCCAAGGAGGGGATCTTCGGTACAAATGGGGGGGGGCATGGCAAAATGGGCACTTTAGCACTTTAGGGATTGATTTATCTGATTTACGATTTAGGGCATCTCCACCAGCATTTGTGTAAAATTATGCGTATTTTTTTGTGACTAAAATTTTTAATAAATCAGGAGGGCTTTGCTCGTACGCAATTGTGCACCTAGAAAGCACAGATATTGACCAGACTTGCCCAAAACCGTGCATTTTCTGGTATGCGTACAGATGAGCCCTTCGGTAGTAATCCCTGCTCATGGAATACCCTCCGGCAAGAATTCAATATCGGCGCCTAAGGTCTTGTAGTTTTGAAGCCTCAGACAAAAATACCTCTCACCCCTCCCTCGGAATATGGAAATAAAAATTACCAAATATGACTGTTCTGATGTGCTTAACTTTGAAAAAATCACTATTGTGCAGCACGTCCAACTTGCCGCTTGCACCCCTCCTTTATCCTTAGCTCATATCGCAGCCCCCTCTGCATTACTCTGCATCACACTAAGCCCCATTTCACTTCGCCCGCTGAAACTGCTCGAAAACATAGCATTACGGTCCACTTTAAGGTGTTCCTTAATATCTGCAGAATTGAGCTCAACATAACCATTATTTGCTTCGCCTCCAGTATTCTCGGATGATTCATCGAGGTATTACTCCCGGGAACGTCCTCCACCTCGACTCCGCAGAAATCTCAATCAATGGAGCCGTCGACATCTGGTGGGATCGACAGCTCCGTCACCGACATCGGATCGGATGCATGTAGGCGCGACAGCATTGCAGCTAGCTCGTCGGCTTACTGTATCCATACGATAGTATTCGAGTGAAGCGGTGTCTTGAACTCTTAACAAATATCGAGGCCTTCTTACGTTTCAATAGCTTAGATGAGATGGCGTTGTTGCAGCGACGAAGTTGCACTCGGCTAGCTGTTGCTTGTAAAAGGTTGGGGTGGGTAGCATGCTGGAAAATTTGCAAGCGCTGAGAATAATTGTAGTTAAACTAGCTTTGACTGCTATCTCAGAATAATTTGAATATTATTACGATCTATCCAAACTCAGACAGAAGCCAAGAAACCAGTATTAGAATTTCCCAGCCCAAAGTTGTTGTCAGACACAGTTCTTTTACTGCTAATTATTATGCTCATCCCGGGTGGGTGCTTATTTCAGGAAACGCTAGCTTGGGGGAGGGCGCGCGAAACGAGAAGTGCCGCCCCCGCAGTTCAGGCGGATGGAACCTTCTAGAACCTTCTAGAAGGTTCCACGGCCGCCCTACATCTGCCTTTTTGTATTACATATTGAATCTATGTTAAACTGAGCCTGTCTCTGATTGGCTGAAACTCTACACCTATCATATCTGATACACTCACCCTCCCTCTGGCGTGCGCGTCCCCTCAGTCTTGTCATTCCCGAAATTGCGCTGAAGGCCAGAGGTGCCGTTCCCTGACGGATTAGTCCGACCCTGTGTTTACCCACGCTTGCCTTGTGCGGGCCTGTTTTCTTGGGGCTTGGATAGGTCCGTCCTGGGGGATGGCTGTGCCTCCTGCGTCTGCTGCTGCTGCTGCCACTAGCTCACCTTCCGCCGCTCCCTCGCCTCGCTCGCCGACGCCGCGTGCTCCTGCTGCAGTCCCTGCTGTTCCGGCTGCCATGGTCGATGCTCCTGCTGGTGCTGTAGCTCCACCGTCACCTGTACGGGCTCCCGTTGTTTCATCGTCGCCTGTACGGGCTCCTGTTGCTCCATCCCCAAACGACGCGGCTGCTGAAGCTCCTGGCTCAAGTCTCATGCATCCCCGTTCGCCTTCGTCTCCTGTTGGCTCCTCTTTGTCTGCGCCTCACGATGCCTCTGCGTCGTCGCCGCCCACCGTGCTCCAGCAACTCATCTACGAGATCACG
>NW_003303722.1:868922-881610 GCF_000142945.1 Phytophthora infestans T30-4 | reverse complement strand
CGATTGCGTTTGGCGTATCTCGCGAAAGACGTCACGGAGTTTCTGGAAAACGCTTCAGCGCCAAAAGTGTTTCCGTTTGGACTACGGCATCATGCTTCCCGATATTCTTCATGAATTCATCGGGAGTGTTGCGACTCTGAACCACTTCTTTGAAGCTTTGGTTCCGGGTACGTACTTGGTGAGCGCGGGCCAGGATGACATCGGTCACTGTTTCGTCGTGGTGAAGACTGGTCCCAATGCTCGCCTGGTCGTGCTTGATGGGTACTCGGCTGACCACGATCCACCGATGGAAGTGTCTCCTCTCTCGAACTACCTTTGGATTGAGAGTGTAAAGTGGATTAGTCGTGTTCAGCTTCAACTTGGGTACGTGTGTCGCCACGGCAAACGCACTTCGAAGACGGCGCGTAACCGGAAGAGACGCTTGATGCAGCAGTAGCTTCAACTTGGAGGGGATGTAGTACGGGAATACATGTAGGTCTTTGAGCCCCCCTTAAGTTGATTTTACTTCATCTTCTCTTTCGTTTCTTGCGCCTTGCAGTCTCAAACTCTACGAGTAGATCTGGGACTTGTGACAAGTTTTCAACCGGTTCCCAGGTCTGCTTCTCTTCTCCCACCCACTCCACAAGGAATTGGGTCCGTCGCTTGTGTGTCCTCTTCTTCACCAAGCGTTTGACGATCTGGCCGATACTTCCATCAGCCAGTACAACCTCGTTGGGTCGCGACAAGCGTGTCGACTCGCTGTACGGTTTTAGCGAACCCGTATTGAATACTGGGTGAAGCTTGTTGCCAGCTTGAATGTTAAGCTCGTAAGCATGGTTGTGTATCTTCCGCACAACAGAGTAAGGTCCAATCCACTTCGGACCGAACTTAGTGGATGCTGGCAGACCAGTGTGCTTGGGGTCCAAGTGTTTGGTGCTCAAGTACACACGGTCGCCAACCTCAAAGACTTGTTCTTGTCGGTTCTTGTCGTAAACATCACGCATTCGCTCTTGCGTTTGAGCAAGTGTTTCACGGCAGCGAAAAAGAATAGCTGCTTGGCGCTCGTGAAACTCAGCGCCTCGACGACTCTTTGTAACCGTATCGAGCTGCTCCGCTGCAAGCTGTAGCGGATTCAGCGGAATATACCCTAGATCCGCCTCGAGCGGTGCGAGCTTAGTACTGGAGTTCACCGTTGAGTTGATAGCAAACTCAGCGTTCGCTAAGTGAATGTCCCAGTCGTCTTGACGTGGACTGACGAAGCATCGAAGATACTCTTCGAGCGTTCGATTCATTCGCTCAGTTTGTCCGTCGCCTTGGGCCCGGTGTGCTACTGTCATGCTGAGTGACGTGCCGATAGACTTGAAGACGTGTTGCCAATACGCAGACACGAATTTTCTATCTCGGTCGGATACAATATTCGTCGGCATACCGTGAAGTTTCCAAATGTTGTCGATGAAGAGACGGGCAACGCCTTCGGCTGTTACCTTCTTTGTTGTCGGCACAAAGTGGCATCTCTTGGTCAGTCAATCGACGACGACCCAAATCGAATCAACGTCACGCTTCGTTCTAGGCTAATCCGTTATGAAGTCCATGGAGATCGATCTCCAGCGCTCATCGGGAATACTCAATGGTTCGAGTAAGCCAGGAGGCTTTGTCAGCCTTGGCTTGTTTCGTCGACATGGTTCGCAGTCAGCAATGAACGTTTGGATCGACTTGAGCATCTTGGACCAGTACCAGCGTCGTGCTAACGTCAAGTACGTTCGCTCGGCACCAGGATGGCCACTGTAGTTGGTGTCATGACTCTCCTTGATTATCGATTGTCTCAACTTCACATCGTTGGGAACAGCGATTCGAGGATGGTCATCCACCGGAGACTGGTACCACAGCAAGCCGTTTGCCTCCGAATAGTATCGGTATAGCTTCTGGTGCTGGTGTTTTTCCTTCGACTTTGAGGTGCTTGTACGTCGCTGGATTGCTGCCCGGATTGTCTGGACATCTCAATCTTTGACGTAAGCACCCTTGATCCTCTTCAGCAGCTCTGAATCTGTAGACACTTGACTAAGAGCAAGACTGAAGGAAGTGTCGCTGAAGCTGGACACCCAGGTCATGGAAATACTTCGTATCTGGCTGCAAGTCAGGTCTACGACTCAATGCATCCGCGATACCGTTCTTCGCACCTGGAAGATACGAGAACGTGGGCTGGTACTCAGCTAGAATGTCGTACCACCTAGCCAATCGGCGGTTCGCCATCTTCTGTGTGAACAACCCTTCGAAACTTTTGTAATCCGTCTCGACGATCGGTGGTTTGTCCAAGCAGTAAATTCGAAAAGCTGCTAGCGCGTGTACGATAGCAAGTAGCTCCTGCTGCTGTGTTGGATAGTTGAGCTCCGCGGATTTCATCTTTCGACTGGTATACGCAATGGGTCGCTCAACTCCGTCCACGACTTGGAATAATACTCCACCAACAGCGAATTTGCTTGCATCAGTGCGCAGATGCATGGACTGGCTGAAGTTAGGGAGGTGCAACACTGGAGGATTACACAGTCGCCTCTTCAGCTCCTTGAAATTCTTCAACTGCTCATCATTGAATTGGATCTTCGCGTTCCTCTTGTTCTTCTTCTTCAAGAGAGTGAACATTGTTGCAGTAAATGCTGCGTAGTCTGGACAAAATCGTTGGACGTAACCAGTCAACACAAGGAAGCTGTGAAGTTCCTCTTGTGTTCGTGGTACTGGCCAGTCCTTGATGGTTTGTACCTTGTCCGGATCCATCCGTACACCGTTGCGTCCTACGAAGTCTCCGAGACACGGAATCTCGTCGGCACAGAAGACACACTTGGCAAGCTTGACGTACAGCTTGTTGTCACGCAGGATATTTAATGTCTTGCGCAACGCCTTCAAGTGGTCGTCGATGCTCTGAGACTTCGTGAAAACGTAGATGTCATCATAAAACGATTTGGTGTTTTCCAAACCTCGGAACAGCTTTGACATTAAACGATGCATCGTCGCTGGCGCATTACAGACTCCCATGGGCAGAACAAGATACTCCCAGAGTCCATTTGGCGCTTGAAATGCTGTGAACTTGATATCCTCTTCACGCATACGTACTTGATAGTACGCGGACATCAAATCCATAGTGAAAACCAGTACGCTCCGGACATCGCGTCAAGAATGTCCTCCTTCCTCGTCATTGGGATACTTTGACGTACAGTGTTGGAGTTCAAGTACCGGTAGTCGTGTACAATCCTCCAGCCAACTGGTTTTCGTACACAGAAGGTTGGAGCCGCATGTGGACTGATGCTTGGACGGATGAGCTTCTTCTTCACCATGTCTACAACCCAACGCACAATCTCGCGTTGCTGCTCTGGCGATTGACGCCATTGTTGCCGATACATTGCAAGATTCGGATCCTCCACGTCAATCCTATGCTCAATCTCGCGTTTCTCGGGTAAACCTTCTGGGAGCTCAGGACGGAACACATTGTCCATGTACTCCATGAGTAACTGGTACGCGGGATTCCCCTTGAAGCTATCCCAGTCCGTATCCAGATACCGTTGTGCTTTCGCACTTCCGACGTTGTCGGGTTGATCTTGCCGCTGCAGTGAGCGAGCAACTTGCTTGATCGTCACGTTCGTCAGAACCAACATAAAGTCAGGTTCATCGATCGACTTGGTCTTGAACCTCAGGAACTTTCGTAGTTTCTTGCGAGTGATGAACTTCGTCTGGACACCAGCCTCGTCAACGACACCCATCGTGAACATATTTTCCACGACAGTGCCTCTGCCCCCAGTACTGCTGCTATCTCCAGCCTCTCGTACAATACCGCCGCGTTTCGACAATTCCAAGTTGTCCTTCACCGCCGAACCCTTACCGGCTGACGCGTCTCCTGGTTGTTCGCAAACAACTCTTGGGCTCTCTTTCTGCGTTGCGTCGCAAACAGTTTCAGCCGCGGACTTCACATCCGTTTCCAGCGCGGCACCTCGACAGGAATCGGGTCTTTTCGCCGATAGGCCTTTCGCCTCGACAGATCTCCGAAGCCCGGAGGCAATCACCGGTCCGCCTTCCTCGATCGGTCCACTGGTTTCCCCTGTTCGCTTCCAATGCAGAGTCTTCACTTGCGTTCCTTCGATACATCGACCTCTCCAGTCGATCTGCGGCTGCATATCCTCGAAGAATGGAATTCCAAGGATGCAGTCGAATTCGTCGGGTATGGCGTAGACGACAGCGATACACTTGTATGCCTCGCCCAACCCAGACACCAGGATTTCGAGGGAAGTACCTTTAGTTCCGTCTCGACAATCTGGTTGTCTCCAAGTTTCACACGAATGTTCTTACTAATGAACTTCGTGGCCTTGAGTCGATGTTTCTCGATCCACTGTCTGGACACGTAGATTGTGGCTGCTCCACAGTCCAACAGCATCCTTTGGGTCGAAATGGTCGCGCCACTAACGATGATTTCCCCCTCTACGGAGAACAGTGGACGCGACTTGTAGACGAGAGGGTTTTCGCTCAGAACGTTAAGGCTGACATTCTCAAACTTAACTGATCCGGCTACGTTCTCTTCCACGACAGGACCCTCATTCACTGACGTGACTGCCCGTTTCCCTGCTTCTCTTGCTCCTTCTTCCAAAGGAAGCAGTTGGTCTTGATGTGGCCAGGTTTCTTGCAGTGGAAACAGGTACGACTTTCGGCTCGTTTCGAGCTAGTCTTCACCTTGAAACGCCCTTTACCACGAAACGTTTTTCCCTTGAGCGACTTGTCATGACTCGGCGCGTGCTCAGTGGACGGCTTCCGCTTGTCTTGGCGAGTGTGACGTTCGCACGACTCGTCGACGAAGTGTGTCACCTCATACTTGACCGCAAGGTCCATTGCGTCACTCAGGGTCTCTGGGTTCTCGAGCTTGACATAGCTACGCGTGCGCGGCTTGAGACCGTTCGCGTAGTATAGTACTTGGTCAAGCACGCTCATTCCTTCAACTCTGAAGATCAAGGCTGAATACTCGCCGTTGTAGGTCTCGATGTCCGCTGTCTGCTTGAGGCGTTGAAGCTTCTCGCGCAGGACAGACTGGTAATTCGACGCTTCCAAATGTTGGAGCACATGCTCACGGAAAATCCCCCACGTGTGCTCCTCCGCTCGAGTTGTCGACCACCAGTGCAGAAACCATCCGGATGCCGGCTTTTCCATTGCCGATCCGGCGATTCCAGAAAGACGCGCGCTCGTGTCTTCAATTGGAATGTTGTTGATGCGACAGGCGCTCACGATCTGGAACAGCCATTCGCGGACGTCTTCCCCCCTCTTGCCCGTGAACTTGGGCAGATGGCTCGGCACTTTCGTGCGGTCGGCCATCGCTTGGTTCAGCCGATCGATCTCGGCGCGTAGCTGGGCGATTGTTGGCATGGGCTTCTTCTGGTCAGGTTGCTGGGACCAACAAGTGCTACTAGTATTTCAGGAAACGCTAGCTTGGGGGAGGGCGCGCGAAACGAGAAGTGCCGCCCCAGCAGTTCAGGCGGATGGAACCTTCTAGAACCTTCTAGAAGGTTCCACGGCTGCCCTACATCTGCCTTTTTGTATTACATACTGAATCTATGTTAAACTGAGCCTGTCTCTGATTAGCTGAAACTCTACACCTATCATATCTGATACAGTGCTGGTCTGTCGTTTTAAGGTGCAGAGTGAGACGCAGAAGCTGCTCGTGCTGATGGACTTCCCGGAACAGCCCACGACGCCTGCAGGGCCTACTGTGGTGTTAAAGTAGCTGGCCTCTGCGTTAGGCATTCAGCCAAATGTCATCGTTGACGTGAAGCGAGCGACCACAGATCGACTCGTTCACGTGACATCTGCAGGTTTCACTACGCTCGAGCCGATCTGTGTGCAACTGGACAAGTATGACGTACGTGGTGTCGCTGTTACTGCTGGAGCACCCGCCGATAATGCGTTGAACGTGGACTTCCAAAGCCGGTTCTTTGCTCCTCGTGGTGGGGTGAACGAAGATCCGGTTACGGGTTGTGGGCATTGCGCCTTTGGGCCGTATTGGGCCCCACTACTCGAAAAAACGAAAATCAAAGCACAGCAATTTACACCTATTCGTGGTGGATACATCACATTGGACCTCGTGGCGGCTGGACCGGGTCGCGTTCTATTGAAGGGCGAAGGGGTTATCGTCCTGCGTGGTCAACTATCTTTATCGCCGTAACCTGCAGGTTGCTTCTAAAACAAAACTATTAAAGAAATGCAGCTTCATTGAAGAGATCTTAAAGTTTCCTAATAGTTCACCACTCTCTTGATAAGGTAATACGAGTAGTCCTTCCAAATACCCTTGAACCTCGGGTAGCCATGAATCCTGTCTCGATTCGCCTTCAGAACCTGCCGGAAAACGTCGTCTGCTGCAAACCCCTTCGAGTACCACTTGTTGAACTGTGCGGTCTCCAGCTTCTGGGCAATACTCTTTGATCTCCATCTAAGCTTCCCCACTAAAATCATCGTCGCCACCTCTTTCTCACCGAAGACGTTCGTCAGAGCGGCAAGCATCGCGCCCTCTGGGTCCTGCTTGTTGACGTTAGCAGCATGCTGAGCCCAAATTTTAAGGTTGGGGCTCGAAAAGAGCTTAGCCACCATATCCGTCTCGATAAAGTTGTTCTTGCCGATGTTCACCGTGCTCATCCTCAGCGTTTTGAAGGCGTCCTCTAAAGACTCGTCGGCCTTGAGCAACCCCTGGAGCTCCGTTGTCTTGGTGGATGTAAGGACTTATGAGATTTTGTTAACCCACGGGATTTTCGCCAACACTTCTCTCTCTTCGTTCTCTTCCTCGTCGGTATTATCAGCTCTCAGAAGCGTCTTGAGTGCATCGTTCCCTGCTTTCCCTGGTCGCGTCAGCAATTCCAACCAGGACACCAATTACCAACAGAACAAGGTGGCAGAACTTCATCACAGGGCTTTGAAGTCCCTTAACAGTTGAGCACCGAGTTTCGAAGAGAGATTTGGAAAGTGATGTAGAATCAACATCGGATCCCTTAAACTCCGAGTCATCGAACTGTTATCACCTTGCAGAATCGAGTGTTTACCACGACGACAGTGGGTGCCTTCCAAAACTACGGTGCGCGCAGCGCGCAAAAGCCCTCTTAGCGTACCAACTGCGGTGGGCTGAATGCATTACTAGGTGTTGCATGCAATAGATTTTGTTTTGAAAAACAATCTCAGAGGGTGGAGTAATAATGAGGGAGCAGTGCCGCAAAATAATGTTGCATCTTAGGCTGGTCATGCACAGCGATAAAAAGGCGATATACGTTGGTGACCAGATATGTTGAATTAAATTCTCTGGATTTTAATCCAGAGTAGCTCCAACAATCTGATCGAAGGTTTGAATTCCTAAACCAAAGCACATTTTACATACATAACTCTCGCAATCATTTCATATGGAAAGGAAATGAATTAAGTGGGTCTAGTTCCTCCCCAGTGGGAAAAGAAAAAAAGCGTTCCCATTGGCCAGGAATAGAAACCCAGATAGGTTTCCCGCCCTTGGGGGTAAGAAATTAATAAAGATAGTTGGAAGTGGATAATAGAGGCAGTCGCTCTTGCGATCTTATGTATACCGGTACCCGGAACATTGGGTTCTTCACAGAAGACTTCACGCCTAAAACGAACCGAACCAGAGCCACGGTTCTGATAATTACTCAGACCCCCTAAGAATCAGGAACTAAGTTCTGAGAAATTTTTTTGGGCTCAGAGCTTTAAAATGCGAACCGCGACTTTTCATCGACTGCTTCTTTCTCGAGCAACACTTGGATAGTTGCTGTGACGCAAGTGACGTGATCCTAATATATCGGTAATACTAGATCATACCGAATCCGTCTGAAACCAAAAACTAAATTAAAGGCCGTTATTGGTGGTAAGTCCCTTCAAGGTGTGGAAGACATTGTCGTGACCACAGACATTGACAGCACTATGTCTATCTTCTGCCACGCTGTGTTCTTGTCTAACGTATATATTATCGTGTCTGCTGTCGCGTAAGCCATGTTATTGGCTGCCACGCTGGTGGCTATCACAGCGGTTGGATCCTGGCTCATCATGCCGCCACCCTGGTATCTTCTGGGTATCTTTTGGAACTAGAGACTACAGGGACGCGGTTTGTGGCGAGATCGTCAAATTTGGTCTCATGGTACTCACATTGTGGTAAATGGCTCGCCAAATGACTTATATTATAGAACACGTTTTTTAACCAATACAGGGTAGGGTCCAAATTGCTGACTTTTGCATGTTACCATCTGGAATGCGTGAAGAATTGATTTCGCTCTATGTGTACTGTGAAAATGACGCGCTCTCTGTGATTTTGCATGTTTCCACTGTGAAAACGTATTTTTGTCGGCTACATTTTGGTCCAACGACTACAGCTTTTTCAAAACTTAAAAGTGCTAGAAATACAAACATGATGCTACCCGCTTGCATAACCCATTGTTATAATGTTTTGTGTAGCCCGTTATCATTCTTGCAGCCACATACTAGTCAAGCCGCCCAAATCCGCCGGCAGATATGCACTTGCCTTCATTTGAGCCATAATTCTACTTCTGCCGGCATGATTGCACGAGCTGAAGTAAATCTGCTGGCATATATGCTCTTGCTTTCGTTCAGAACACATGAAGTACCATTAATTCTGGTGGCCGATTTGCACCACTGTAAGAAATCTACTGGAAGATATGTACTTGTATTCATTTATGCCAGGTTATTAAATCTGCCGGCAGAATTGCAATACATATAGCCGTAGTAAATCTGCCGGCAGATACGCACTTGCTTTCATTCAAGCCATAATGTGACAGCTATCGGCAGAATCACCATTAGGTGGTGTAAATCTGCCAGCTAATTTACGCCGTGTTCGAGTCTTATATCTAATCCGGTAGCCGATACGCGTTTAATTTCAATATATGCTGCCGGCAAATTGTACAATAATTACAATTTTACTGAGTACAGATAGATACACTTCTGCCGGCAGAATGGCAAGATGATGAGTGTATCTGCTACCACATTTGTTAGTGCTAGTAATTATAGCGAAAGAGAACGACTTACGTGCTTTAGCAGTACAATTGTGACATTGACTATATTGTCATTCACAATAATTGATTGTTCTGAAATCAATCAACAATCACGATTTACTTGTTGTCTCCACACAAAAACTACACTAACGCGGACCAACCACTTTCGCAAGGGAAACCCAGATGCGTTGTTTTTCTTGTGCAACAAAAATCAAACTCAGCAAGTTATAGCCACGTGGCTTGAAGATTTTTAAGGAGTACATTTAAAGATCAATGGTTTATTTAATAAATCTGAGGTATTTAAACCACAAACCTTCAATAATCTTCGACATAGGTCGCAAATGGCTAACCGTGCCCGTTCGGGTAATGTCTAACCGTCACCACGAACGGGTATCGCTAACCGAAAGTTTGCCTTTCTGAAAAACGGACGGGTACGGGTAACCGACTTTCAGGATCGGTTGGTTATGGCTGGCCGAGCTCACCAGAGGATGGGTATTCGAAGATTTGTTTGCATGTTTTTCTTTATTAATAATTTTGGCGATGGCTCGCGCCTTTAGCCGAGAGAAGGTTGCGTGGCAGCTTATTTTGAGCGTAAATACTGAATTAGAAAATGGTATTTCACCTTTTTTCATTCTTTACATAAATTACATGTAATTTTCGGTTAACCGATTGCTAATTTCGGCCAGCCATGGCTGTCTGAACGGTCCGTACGGTTGGTCGAAGCTCGATGACCAGGACATTCGAACGGGTACGGTTAGCCGGAAAAGTACGTTTGCGACCTCTGGTCGTCGATCACATGGACTCCAATCGACTAGGCCGAATTAAATCAAGCTTGTCAACCAGTGCCTTATCACCAGGTGATAGAGATCTTGTCAAATCAGCACCTTATTGATACCACTTTCTGCCGTCACTCGCTTCCCACCAGCTTTGTGAAAGAGTTTATTTGTTGCTGCACTGCGTTTCAATCCCACTCTTTTATCTACCCCGGGCTTCAGCTTTAAATCCGGCCCATTAGGTCGGAAAGCTTACGGTCTACTGGGTCAATACTCACCACACCCAATCGCATTGCCCATGCTTTAAAGCCCAGTCGGGATAAAGTGACATGTCCCAAGGCTATTATTATACTAAAAAAAGGTAAGGTAACAAGCACAAATATCCAGCATTTAGATTGTGAGGATTGCAAATATTGATTGTATATTGCAATCAATCTACAATCTATATTTACACAGCCCTGTTCGAGATTCACATAGTGGAGACCTGGCTTAGAACGGTGCTAATATCCATGTATCCATGACTAATCAGTAATGTGTGCCAAATCTTAGCAACTAGGACCGACCACCTTACCTGACTTCTCCATTCCCAGAATAAGATTGAAAAAAAATCGTTAGTCCTGTTTGCCTCGAAGCTCACACATTCTTCTTTAGCGGGCTTGAATAACTTCTCAAACTGATACCCACTTTACTTGACTTCATTATGCTTCGACGCACTGGTGCGCTTACCCTTTTACGTAGCGTCCCATAGTCTGTGATCTTCAACTTGTCCAGCTGCTGTACTCGGCTAATACATTGCATCAGCACTCATAGTGCTTCACCAATATTCATTCCAACACGCCTCCCATGAAGCACATGCTGCTCACTAACTTGTACTTCATCAGGCTCGACAAATACCAATGAGCGCCAACAGAATGCACAAACGACTCTTGTCCAGCGGCTTTCTGAGTGCGTCTGCGGGGTTCTCGTCGCCTTTGACCTTATGCAACTCAATGACTCCTTTTTGAACATGTTCTCATATGAAAATGCCGTCGAAGTTCAATGTGTCTTGTTTTGCGACTGTAAGTTGGATTGGTGCCAAGATAGGGACAGTCTGATTGTCAATGCTGAGCTTCCGATCGAGTGTGAATTCTGGTACTACTTCGTGCAGTATGTTACTCGCTGCCTCACAAGCCGCAACATACTCGGCCTCCGCTGTTGAGAGTGGCACGATAGACTGACGGCGCGACATCCAGGAGAACGTACATCCAGCAATAGAGAACACGAATTCCGTTGTACTCTTTTGCGACCTCTGGGTCGTTAGCCCAGGCACTATCAAAGTAGCCTTCGAAGACTATAGTATCAGGTACTACAGCCGCACGATTGTACGTACCGCATTCCCTATGTTATCACGTACTATTTGTGATGACATTCAGGAGGGTTTCAGCCAATCAGGGGCCGACGGGAAAGACCCCAGTTATCGCATTCAGTCGTACAAACTGTCTTTCTGTCTGTGCATTTTGCCATCGGATGGCTCCTACGCAACGCCGCCGCACAGAAGGGCGACCACCACTTCCAGATGCCAAGGCCGTAAAATGAGGAAGAACCTCGTGTCATCGCTCACAGCGGCGCCCAAAGTACCCCAGTGCTCGAGGATGTAAATATCATTCGTGAAGGAAATCCTTATATCGGAGGATTTAGACATGGAGATAGGAGAATTTAGTTTGGACGATGATTTTGACGACATGTTCCGAGCCGATGCAGATATTATTAATCTACAACAATATTTTTTTGATGAACACTTTGGATAGACAGTACATGCAATTTCTGGTCTATGTGCAAACACTTTTCTGAATGTCATAACTAAGGAAATTCGGTAATAGCATAGTTTACTGCTCCAGCAAGATATCGCAAAACAAGTTTTAGTCACCCTATGTGACGGGGTACACAGCACCTTGCGCTAGAGGAAGTTATCTTCCGAGAGTATACAAACTCTCAGTGAACGGCAGTTCACAGGTCCCCTCTTTAATTAAAGAGAGCGAAGTGACCTAAATAAGGTAGATTGTAAACTGAGTATATTTATAGGTAGGTTAAGTTGGGTTTAATACAAACTATTAGTTACCTATAGAAATGCAATGTCATTTAACCAATGGTTGGCTTTGAACGACCTTGGTACCTTGTACCAAATATCCCGGAGTATGACGTGTCATACCCCTGAAGTGTGAAGTGTCAGACTTCATGTAACCAGGGTACACTTAGGGATACGCATCCCGTTACATCCTCTCCCACTTAGGTTCGGTTTACCGACCAATCAGAATGAAGAGGTGTTCGTCACAAACTCTCATTCTCAAAGTAGAAAACCATCGACTTGGCCGCGCGAGCGCGGCGGAGGCTCACTTTACAGACAGAGCCTCGAGCAGCAACCTGTGCGCTCTTCGTCTAGGTCTCCAATTCGACCGTTACCATGCCTCGTGGCACAGCAAAGAGCGGGGCTAAGACACGCTCCATGGCTGCGGCCAGGAAGGCGCAAGCCAAGAGCACTAAGCCTCACGGCAAAGGCTCGGCACTCAAGGAAGCTACTCAGGTTGCCTCCGAGGCGATCGGATCCTCGGGTGACGCGGCTGTGGACAAGCGCGCAAGCAGGCGCCGCAGTCCGTCGCCCTCGTCTTCAGACAATCGTCCGAACCCTCGGTTCGTGGAACGTGAGTTTAGCTCTGGCAGTGAGAACGAAGCCGAGTCCGAGAGCACGCATGATGCTCCTGCGGGCTCTGTGGGAGGGCACATCCCAGTGCCCAGTGAGCACAAGGATGACAGCGTGCAGTCGCTCGCTAGTGATCAAGGTGATCACAGTCCCAGGACGGCCTGTGCGCTCTGAGCGTCCGGCCGTCAAAGGCTAAGGGCACCTCCCAATGCAGTGGCCGATGAGTAAGAGAATCCTCG
>NW_003303722.1:864524-866865 GCF_000142945.1 Phytophthora infestans T30-4 | reverse complement strand
TCTCACATCCGAGACCTGGGAGGAAAGGGCTTTCCGAGCCTCTCCCCCACTTGAATAGAGAAGTCAGTGTCTCCTCGAAGCGTGAGAGGCACGCTGGGGTGGCGGAAGCCGTTCAAGTAGAACGGCGTGAACCCTGTGGACGCGTGCACCGCGTTGTTGAGCGCAAACTTAACAACTGGAAGCTGCGTCGACCACGTACGTGGTTCTTCCTCGCACACACTGCGCTGAGTGTCCTCGAGTGCTCGATTCTCGCGCTCTGTTTGGCCGTCTGTCTGCGAATGATCCGCAGTGGACATCAGCAGACGAGTTCCCAGTAAATGGAACAGCGTTTTCCAAAACGCAGCAGTGAACCGCGGGTCTCGGTCCGAGACAATCGTCTCCGGGAGACCGCGATAGCGGAACACGCCATCGACGAACAACCTAGCGGTTTGTTCGCCCGTTACAGTGACGGGAAATGGAGCAAGATGTACCATCTTGCTCAGCCGACACACGAGCACCGAAATTTCGGTGTTGCCGCGTCCGTCGGCGGGAAGCCCAAAGATGAAGTCAAGACTCATCGACTTCCAACAGTCAGCCGGTACGGGCAGGCTCTGTAGTGGAGCCGAAGAGTGCCCTGCGGGTTTGACCCGCTGACATGTTTCACATTTCTTAACGTATCGGACGCCCCACTTGTACATGTGGGTCCACCAGAAGGCCTGAGAGACCGACATAAAGGTCTTCTCGCGGCCCAAGTGGCCGCTGGAGGGCGCGTCGATCGCCTTTCCGAGGATATCGAACTTCAGATCCTCATCGTTGGGTACGACCACCCGTGGAGGTTCATTGGGCTCCACCCGGTAATAGAGGAGGCCCCCCTTCAACTCATATCGGTGGAGCCGTGAGCGCTGTCGCGACGAGAGCCAGTCGGACTTCGCGCTCGTTCCGGCCATAAGGAACTTGACGATAGGCGCGACAGCCTCATCGTCCCGATACGCCATGCGTATCCGATTATATAGATCCGTTGTCACCCGTGTGATGTGTGCCAACTCATAGTCAGGACGCCGCAAGCACGTTGAGCTTGCCCGGCTTGTATTCGACGCGGAAGTTGTATTCCGCGAAGAATAACAGCCACCTCGCCATCCTTTGGGAGAGGTGAGGCGAGTTAGTCGCCTTCCTCAAGGACGCGTGGTCTGTTTAGATCACAAAGGCCTAGAGCCCAGAAGGTGAACACGAAACTTCACAAGGGCATATTTCATTGCCAGGAGCTCCTTGTCGTGGACAGGGTAGTTCCACTCGGCGGCTTTGAGCTGCCTGGACTGGAACGAGATGACTTGTTCGTGTCCAGCCGTGTCGGCCTGTAGCAATGCACATCCGATGGCGTAATCGGAGGTATCGCAGACGACGCTAAACGGCTTCGTCTCGTCCGGCAGGGCCAGGACAGGGGCCACTTGGAGACTGGCCTTGATGCTGTCAAAAGCTTCCTGGTGCTCCTGCATCCAGCGCCAGTCGACGTCCTTCTTATGGAGGCCCAACCAGGGCTTAGCGAGGCCCGCGTACCCTGCGCTGTACTTGTGAAGGTAGTTGGCCTAGCCCAACCACTTTCGAAGGTCCTTTTAAGATCGGGGCGTTGGCCAGGCTGCTATGGCCTTGACCTTGTCTGGGCCGGCCCGAACGCCCACGTTGCTTACGAAGCAACCGAGAACTTTAATCTCTGGTGACGCGAAAACGCACTTGTCGATGTTGGCGTAGAGATTGTTCGCTCGCATTACGTTCAACACTCGACGGAGGTGCCCCAGATGCACCTCCATGACCGTCTTTCCTCCCTCGGCACGGCTATGGACGAATATGTCGTCGAAGTACGTCTGTACGAAGGCGACAAGTGGCCTGAACAATTGCGTCACCAGGCGATTGAATGTCGCCGGGGCGTTAGACAAGCCCTGCGGTATAACGAGCCACTCCCAAAGCATGCCGCTTGGAGTGCTCACCGCGGTGAGCGGGATGTCACTCTCTCGCATCAGGATCTGGAAGTATCCGTCGACAAATCCAGCGCACTCTACAATACGCTCCCGGCCATGTTGTTTATTAACACATCCTTTCGTGGGATTGGTGTTTGGGCCGGCACCGTCGCGTTATTCAGCTTTTTATAAGCATGAATTAGACGTTACTTTCCGTTCGGTACCAATTATCCCGGAGTATGACGTGTCATACTCCTGAAGTGTGAAGTGTCACACTTCATGTAACCAGGGTACACTTAGGGCTACGTACCCCGTTACAATATCTCCTATGAATCTGGAATGAGAGAAAAGGTGATAGAATGTTGGACCCGTACACATAAGCGGGAAAAGAAGGTGATGTTACAGAAGGG
>NW_003303722.1:862442-864424 GCF_000142945.1 Phytophthora infestans T30-4 | reverse complement strand
CATCCTTTCGTGGGATCGGTGTTTGGGCCGGAACCGCTGCGTTGTTCAGTTTGTTATAAGCGAGAACCAGACGCCACTTTCCGTTCGGCTTACGAACGCAGAAAGTTGGCGTCGAGTGCGGGGATTTCAACTCCCTCACTATGCCTGCCTTTGCTTTCGCGGCGAAGAAGGCATCAATGGTCTCGCACTGTTCGCGCGGGAGAGGCCATTGCCTCGTGACCCAATACTTTGTGCCAGGCACCGGATCAATCTCATACCGTACGCCTCGATCCGGTGGGAGTTGGGTCGGTGGGTGTTCGTTCACCACGTCCGCATACTCCGTCACCAAAGGATACACCGGATCCTTGGGGCTCTTGAGAATTTCAGAACCCAAGCGCGCCTGACGCTGCTTGTTCATGTCTTCCAGGACGTTCTCGTCCAAGACAGAGGAGGAGTTAAGCTCCTCCTGAGTGGTCTCAGATCTCATGAGTACCATCTCAGCAATCTCTCCAGCCTTGAGGTTGGCCAGGAAAGCCTCAGCCGTCATTTCCTCTAGGTGCAGTATCTCTGCAACCTCTGGCAACGGTTCCAAGTGGACACCAGATGCCTTGACGGGTAATCCCGTCTCGCCATCGAAGATGTAATAACACTCTTCCACCGGCCTTGTCGGAGGAGCCCGGGCCCTGGACTCCGAGTCGCTTGAAGCGACGTCGATCGGAACGAAGTTCGGATCCGACTTGAGGCGGCGGCGGCGTCTGTGACGGGGAGCTTTGCTGCCCACGTCTAGGGATGTCGTCGCTACGACATCCGAGGCACTCGTGGCCTCGTGTGGTACCGTGGTACCCACACCGGAAGCGTGTTCGACGCCTTCCGCTTCAGTTAAGGTCTGGGCGACCGCATGTGGCACTGTGTTACCCACACAGGAAGCGTATCCGACGTCTTCCTCTTCTGTTAAGGTCTGGGCGACCTCTGAACACGCTGTTCTCAGTGTTCGTGACAGCTGCAGCTGTCTGCAGAACTAAGTTACCCGCCTGTGGCCCTAAGTTACCCACTTGACCAGCGCCTCTTCAGGGCGCTGCCACCATCAAAATATCCTCGGAGTCGTCATATACGTCGACGACTCCCAAGCATCTGCCGGATGCTTTGGTACCCTGGCAGCCCTTGCGGGCGCCCCGGGTCCTGACAGAGGTTGGAACATGACTCACCAATGCTCTGTCGGACTGCGCAGGGCGACTGGCACCGATTGCCTTGCCTCGCCAGTCGATCCAGGGCTCGTGCTTTTCAAGTCAGGACAAGCCCAGGATCATATCATATGGATCCATATAGCGAACTGTGAACTGTTCGAGGCTGTCAAAGTCTTCAAACTTGACAGCCAGATCCACTTGGACGTTGGGGACAGTAACGATCTTCCCGTCGGCCAGTCGCACTGACACCGTCCCGTTGCCCTTGCTTTCTCTCAAAGCATCGGACAACTTTTTGCTGTTGTGAGCAACCGTCTGGCGTCGTGCGAAATTCTTCGACGCCCCAGAATCGATCAAGATTCTAAAGGGATGATCATAGCCCCGTACACATCCGTGTACTACGAGCAGCCCGCCGCTGCTCTTCGCCGATTGGAGAGTGCGAAGACTCTCAGGGGCTAAGTCCCCGTGGTACGCGCCACCCGCGCACCCATCACGAAGACTTAGTTCTTCCCAAGTAGGGTCACCACCGCCCCCTATTGGTTCCCGGCCGGTTCCACTGTCCCCGGGATCCTTGGCGTTTACCCAGCGACCCTTTGAGGACGGGCCTTGAGGAAGGACCCGTCTGCGGAGGCCTATCCTCGAGACAGAACACCGCTTGAAGTGGGCCCATCCTTCCCCGCAGACTGAAGCAGCGCGAATGCTACGCCGTGTTCGGGCGGAAGCGGAGTGTTCGTTGGGTACCTGAGTCAGGTGAGGACTTTAGTGCAGACCGGAGAGCCGATCGAGGAAGCTCCCGAGGCCTATGTGCTGAGAGGCGGTGGG
>NW_003303722.1:859824-862342 GCF_000142945.1 Phytophthora infestans T30-4 | reverse complement strand
ACATGCATACATGTCATGTATTTAAATATATAAGTTGTAGACTATTGCATATTGACGCACATGACTGTAGATGCATTAGCAATATAGAGGGGAGCCCTAAGCCGAAACGAGAGGTGAGAAAGCCTGGTCGGGTGGCACACCACCGTACCATCCACGTAGCTCATCTCCTTCCACGCTTCGCACCAATCCCGCGACCGCTTGGGGATACTCGTGCACGACATCGCACTCAAATATCGCTGCATATCTGGCAATAACTCCGGGCAACTGCCACCCTCGTCAACAGACTGGGGTTTACAGCAGACGCATACACTGTCATGTGAGGGTGCAGTCGGCCGTCCGCTTGAGGCTCGATAACCGCGTTAAAAGCAGCACAGCGCCCGTACACTCCACGTTTAGCAGCGATATAGTTCGTGCTGGCACGAGTTGAGCTGGAGTCACGACATCGTACGATATCGCGCGTTAACGATTTTATTCTTCTTTCAAATACCTGTGCCGACAGCGCGGGGTACCGAAATGAGATCTTTAATCGCGCTCTTGCGCTACTCCGTAAAAAACCGGGAAATCTCCGAAACGACACTTCTTTCTTGAAAAAACACAATTTGGATCATTTCATGCCGATTGCTCCCGTGTAACGGGGTAAGAGATACCGTTACTAGCTTACACTATAGTGCGGAGGAAGCTCGCAATAATAAAACCAAGTCTTAGGTTTGTGTCAAATTCAACTCTGATTTATTTAGGACCAGGGCGGCTACCCCTGGCCTCGTGTGAAACACTCAAACACAGGTCTATATCTGATTGGTCAATAAGTGAGTCTGGCTCCTCACTATCAACCAATCAGATGATGTCACTTTGGCACACGCTACCCGTGTGCCACTTTACCTACTTATGTAATAACTAAAGAAATATCTACCTACTTATGTAATTGGAGTTGGGCCCATTACATCACCCTCCTCTCTAAGTTGCGCTTACGCAACATAAGCGCACGGAACACATTTGAAGAAAACTCGAAAACCCAACGGAGCGAAGATGGCCGAGGACAACACGACGCAGTCAACGGGCGTTAGCACCAGCGCGACGCTGGTGACAGCAGCAAACATCGACGCACTAACGGCGGCGGTAACCCAGACAGCCGAGACACCGGCGGAGCCGACAGTCACGAGGATCAGTGCCGAAAGCACGCGGTCGCGCGTGATGGACGACGCCCTGGTTTCCTGGGACCTGTATGACTTGTCAGGAGCGGAGAATCCGGATACGCTAGACACTATGAAGAACCACTTTCGTCGCTTCCGCGCGACGCGGAAGAAATACATTGAAGGCGCTGATCGTGAGGGACTTCGTCGCTCCTGGTGTGCCTTCATCCGGCGATGGAACCGGATGTCGCGTGCTGGAGAAAGCTTTGTCGACTGGTTGGCGTATCGCGAGGAGATCCTCGCGGATCATTCGATTGGAGAGCTGCGCGTGAAGGTCTGCAACAACGCGTGGGATTTGGATCGACTCTGCTTCGTGCACGTGAGAGAGGGGTGCGAGTCCTGTGGTACTTCAACCCGTCCGACTCAACGCGAATGGAGGGAACATCTCGCTGAGCGGCCACTCAGCGGCGAGGAGTCGGGATGGATCGGAAAGTACGAGCACACCCTGTCCAGTATGGATCAGGCGGCTAATCGCGGCGGCTCACGCCAACGTTGCACGCGTCGGAGCGCGGCGTCGTTGTCGCCTCCTCGTGCGGGTCGTTCTCGTGGCCGTTCTCGATCTCGTTCGCGGTCTCCGCGGGGTGCCCGCGGAATTCTTCTTCTCAAGCAGCATGGTCTCATACTCGTGGACCACGTTCGGAACGTCGCGGAGAAGGTTGGCGCGGGGCTCCCACGTATTATGTTCTGGGGGATAACCGAGCCAACGTACCAAGTAGCGGCGCGCGGTCGGATCCGCGCGAGGAACACGACTACGGACGTTTCGTTGAGCGGTCGAGCTGTGGGGATCTTCGTGGTCAAAGATACGCTCCACAATCCAGCGCGCATCACCCACCGAGTCAATTATCGGTGGTGGGCCTTCACGATGATACGGCGTACGCCCCGTACGTTCAGGGCGAGGTGGAGGCAGCTTCGAACCGCGCGTTGGGACGCTCAGGTTGGGGCTGAGCGGGCGGAAAGATCGTGCCTGGCGGGCTGAGCAGATCGCGTCGGAGTTTCGTCAGTCGAATCGGGAGCTGTTATCTCGCCCACGGGATTTGGAGACGCATGTGCTTGGCTCTGCCCAGCCGGGGAGATCCGTCCCGCGAGAGCGGGCGCCAAGGGGCTTGACGGGCTTTACTGGGCGCGTCAGAGATCGACGAGCTGGGGAGCCCGGACGGCTGCTCCCCGTCCTGGGGAGTCGAATTCAAGGAAACCGTCGCAGAGAAATAACCGCTTTGAGATCCCGCGGAAGGGCAAAAGGACCGTATGCGATCTCAAAATATACAGATGGTATAGTCATAGTGTAGACTAGAGATAGCACTCTCTGCCTTGTGTATAATAGCAAAAAA
>NW_003303722.1:857562-859694 GCF_000142945.1 Phytophthora infestans T30-4 | reverse complement strand
CCACGACCAAGCTTATCAGCTTGTTCCTTTTGCTTGTCCACTGCGTTCTGCAGTGCGTCGCGGACGAACCTTGCGATGGATTGCCTTTGCATGACGAATTCCGCAACTGCCGAGCGATCGGCAGGAAGCACCGAGGGTTTCGGTGTATAGTTTGCCGTGGTAACGGCTTGCTCACGAATCTTGCTGCCTGGATCGATCAAGTTCTGCGACGTCCATCTCGTTATCGGAGATGCAGTATGCCGAGGAGGCTCGATGGACTGCTTGGACGGAGAACGAGTCAGGGCGTTCGCACTGGCTACACCCGAAAATAACCCTGAAGTCGAGTGCGCCGGCAGCTTGTTGACACCGGTGAGGCTACCGGTGCGTGCTGAGACACCGGTTCACGTACCGGTGATGACCACGACACGGACACGTTGTCCCTAGAGCTGAGCGCAGCTTCAGCATCCATGTCGACCGAAGGAGGTTCTCCCCCACCAAGGGTGAAGCCGCCAGCATCCGTGGGGTGACCCACGGCGAGAAGTGCCGGAACACGTGGGTGGCGAGCGTTGTTTACGAAGAACGGCGTCATACCCGTCGAGGAGCGCTCGTCGTTGTTGAGTGCGAGCTCGGCTAGCGGTAGGAACGAGCTCCAGCTCGTGTACGAAGTTGCGTAGCTTCGGAGAACGTCTTCAAGGGCGCGGTTGACGCGTTCTGTTTGTCCATCTGTCTCCGGATGTGCCGCGGTTGACATCAGCTATTTGGCTCCCAAGAGCTCGAAGAGGCGTGACCAGAACGCGGATGTAAACCGCGGGTCGCGGTCGGACACGATAGACTCCGGCAGGCCGTGGTGACGAAAAATCACGTCGACGAAGTGGGCCGCGGACTCTTCCGCGGTGATTGAGGCCGCCACCGGAACGAGATGGACCATCTTGCTGAAACGATCAACGAACACAAGTACACCTGTGCGCCCGGCTGTATCGGGCGGAAGACCGAAGATGAAGTCCATCGAAATGGAGCGCCAGCTTCCTTGGCGACCGGAAGAGGGCGCAATGGGGCCTGAGACGTCGAAGACGGTTTGACTCGCTGGCAAGTTTCACATGTGCGGACCCACTTGCGTACCCACTTGTACATGTGCGGCCAATAGAAGTCTCTCGACAGAGCCGCGTACGTCTTCTCGCGACCGAGATGTCCTCCAGTCGGGGCGTCATGATACTCGTGGATTATGCGCGCACGTAGATCAGCGTCGTTTGGGACGACGACGCGAGGACCATCGAACCTGTCGATGCTGTACTTAAGCAGATTACCGTCCAGTCGATATCGATCGATCTGATTCCGCGTGGTCTTTGACAGGGCACTTAGCGTGTCACTACTAGGAGCACGCAGGTGCTTCATGATGGCGCCGTATATAGGGTCATCATCGTACGCTGTAGCAATCTCGTCGCCCAGCGGGAGCGTGGGCGTGGTCAACGTCAAGTTGATGCCTGACAACACGCAGACCGCACATTCGTCGTCGTTTTTCATGAGCGAGCTGATGTCCTAGCGCTTCACGGGGATCGTAGTCCGGACGCCGAGACAGCGCGTCGGCGAGAATGTTATTCTTGCCCGGCTTGTAGTGAACAACGAAGTTGTATTCGGAGAAGAATGACAGCCAACGGGCCATCCGTTGCGACAAGTGAGGGCTCTTCATCGCTGTCCGCAGCGATGCGTGATCAGTGTAAACCGCAAATGACTGTTCACTGAGCAGGTACACTCTGAATTTGATCAGAGCGTACCGCATTGCCAGGAGCTCCTTGTCGTGGACTGGGTAATTCTTCTCGGCTGGCTTCAGTTGGCGCGACTGATAGCTGATAACGCGTTCGTGTTCGTCATCATCGAACTGCATCACCCCACAGCCGATGGCAAAATCGCTCGCGTCGCAGACGACGTGGAATGGCTTTGAGTCATCAGCAAGCTTCCGTATCGGCGCAGACGCCAAGCTCTTCTTCACCGAGTCGAATGCAGTTTGGTGGTCCGATTTCCACTCCCAGATCACGTCCTTCTTCAGCAGCGAGGACAGCGGCTGGATCAACCCAGCGTAAGTCTTCGTGTACTTGTGCAAGTAATTGGCCATGCCAAGCCACTGACGCAACTCAGTGGGGCTTGGCCGGGCGTTG
>NW_003303722.1:819837-854651 GCF_000142945.1 Phytophthora infestans T30-4 | reverse complement strand
CCGGGAGAGGAGGAAGTTCATCTTGGCCGATTACGCCTCGATGCTTCGCGAGGCGATAGCGATGTCGATCTCGCGGAACTACCGGTTTAGCGCAAGCCGGTTTTCACCGGCGCCAGAATACGTAGACGTCTCCATCTTGACGACGTCATTCTGGGATGGACGCGAGGGAGTTGACACCGGCCGATTCGCATCGGCGAGCTCGCGTTCCATGAACCCTTGTGCTGCAAGACGTTGCCGGTCGGGCGTCGCTGAGCTCAGCAGCGATGCGACGACAGCGTCTCCGGACACCGCCACGAGGCGGTGAAAGCGCTTCCCACTCCACGCGAGTGAGATGGGGGAATGCAGCATGCTCCAGGGTCGCCCCGGAGATCTGGACTTGCCTCATCGTAGACTTGGTCGTTGGAAAGACTACTAAAGTGCTACAGGGTGTACCGGGGTAAGAGATACCGTTACTAGCTTACACTATAGTGCGGAGGAAGCTCGCAATAATAAACCCAAGCCTTAGGTTTGTGTCAAAATTCAACTCTGATTTATTTAGGACCAGGGCGGCTACCCCTGGCCTCGTGTGAACCACTCAAACACATGTCTATATCTGATTGGTCAATAAGTGAGTCTGGCTCCTCACTATCAACCAATCAGATGATGACACTTTGGCACACGCTACCCGTGTGCCACTTAGCCTACTTATGTAATAACTAAAGAAATATCTACCTACTTATGTAATTGGAGCTGGGCCCATTACAGTATTGGCTTCGGGTGAGGCGGATTTGCTTCCGCCGCCGGAGCCTGCAGGCTCTCCCGCACATGCGCGATGAGGCCCTGCTCTTACGCGTTGAATGCATTGACGCGCTCGAGCTGCTCAGCCGGTGTTGACACCACCAGGCTCTGCAGCGCCTCTATCCCGAAGATGCCTGCCATCTTCTGAACCGACTCGAACTGAGAGTCGTTCATATGGGAGAAGTCGCTCCTATCCATGGCAACGAACTTCGGAGAGGTTCAGGTAGTCAACCCGCGGTGGCGTGGATTGACTACGAGTGCTACCAAGTGTGACGGGGTCACACAGCACCTTGCGCTAGAGGAAGTTATCTTCCGAGAGTATACAAACCCTCAGTGAACGGCAGTTCACAAGTCCCCTCTTTATTTAAAGAGAGTGAAGTGACCTAAATAAGGTAGATTGTAAGCTAAGTATATTTATAGGTAGATTAAGTTTGGGTTTAATACAAACTATAAGTTACCTATAGAAATGCAATGTCGTTTGACCAATGGTTGGCTATGAACGACCATGGTACCTTGTACCAAATATCCCGGAGTATGACGTGTCATACACCTGAAGTGTGAAGTGTCACACTTCATGTAACCAGGGTACACTTAGGGCTACATACCCCGTTACACCCGACGTGCTTGGTTGACGGTTTGGCCACAAATCGACTTAACCGGTCTACTGCAAAAGCCAAATCCGGACGGGTACCGGTAGCAAGGTACATTAGCATCTTTATTCGAAAAGGGTGTTGGGCTCTTCGTTCTCACTGAGCGATGACAGCTTCATGTTAGTCTCCACCGGGTTCCTAACGGCTTGAACCTGATCATATCCAGAAGTCTCCTACACTTCACGTGCATGCTTGCTCTGTCTATCGTGATGCTCTTTGAGCTTTGAATGACATATATGCCTAGCTACTGAGTCAACAGACCTTGATCTTTGATCCCATAAGCCATATCCAGGTTCTCAAACAATTTCTTCGTGGCTTCTTCATCGTTCGTAGCCACCATGATGTCATTCACGTAGCCTAGGGTTAAGATGACGGTGTTATCATCAAAACAATTATACAGACATGTTCGGTCATTGATCGTTGAAAGCCACCCTCAAGTAGCCATTAGCTCAAATCAGAGTTCCACTTTTGACCAGATTGCGTCAGTTACATACAATGCTTTTACTACCTAGTAGATATGCCCGTCTACGGCACATGGGAAGCCGTCGATCGATCTTAGATTTTGTTGTATCCCTAGCAGCGCATTCACGCATGCGGTACCGATATCCCCAGCCTACAACTGCAAATGCAATGCCGCGGCCAGAGCCACAAGCAATCGGAACGTCTGCATGCGAGTCACAGTCAAAAATGTTTCGCAAAAGTCAATCTCTGGTCGCTGGTAGTTGCCAAATTCCACAATTCGTGCCTTGAAGCGAATTACATACCCTTCATGATCTAATTTAAGGACATATACCCATCGAGTAGTAAGCAGCGTGGCACTTTCGGGAACTTCCGAGCTTTGTATCTCCACAGTGACACTTCGCTCTCAAAGTGCTTACCTCATCAACTTCTAATAGGCCCCATAAGACTGCAAACCTTTATCGTCTTGCTTCTCGCCGAAATCGAGGAATCTTCACATTGCTCGCTTTGCTATACTGACCACTCGGATCCTTTATCCGGGATATACTCTGGATTGCGTTTATGACATACTTCTCCGGTCCAGAAAAGAATTAACAGTTAGGTTTTTCTTTAAAAAAACCTCGCATGTGTGGTTGATCAATGGCCATTTTGAGAAGGGTACGATTGGTTAAAATGAGTTCGTATGAGGATTTGTATGTGAGAGTAATTGACGCGAAAATGGATTCAATTGCTTGTAGTGATATACGACTAGATTAAGCTCAGCGTGCGCATTTTCCTGTATATTTGAAAGTTTAATTCTGATTATTTTTGATGTCAAAGCGAAAAAAACTCCACTCCTCCTTAAAGTGATAGTTCAAATGGTCAGGCATTGGCAAAATTGGCGAGAAAGTTGATCATATATAAAAAATCCTGCTGACGCTACATAAGTAGAGCTTTCAAACTAGCTCAAACACGCTTTCGTTGGAGATGTACGACCGAAGTTATCTCTGATTTAAAGAACTGTTAATTCTTTTTCGGACCAGACATGTAGTCCTTCAGGCACGGAGGCCGACATCGTTCGTAATATTCGCGAAGTCCTGTACGGGTGCGTTTTGGTTTCGGTTTGTCGGCCTGACGCTCAACACACAATACTTCCGAATAAGTCTCATCGCGATCAACAAGTTTTCCGGTTTGATGTGATAGAGTTGGCTTATGTTCAGAGCTTCACGACCCTCAAATCGTATTAGATAGGTCATTGTTCATTTTTGCTAGCTCAGTGTTCCCCTCATGATTTAACGTTCCACTCGAGCTAGCCACTGTGATATCGTCCCTGTTTGCGGCATCTTCAGGCACAATGTCGAAATTAGCTGTTTCATCATCATCCGCAATTGATCAGCACACTCCCGCTCCTGACTCGTTGGTATCTCTTGGCAGGTCAGCATTTGAGACTACAATCTCGTATGCTGATCGAATGCTTTTATTTGCGTATGCGTCTGGAGCTGCTTAGTGCTCAGCACATTGATCGCACTCCGTTTCAGCGTGTTCGATATCTTGGCATTGCGTGAACCCGACTCCACAACCACCTGTGGCTCATTATCTGGTGTTACATGTTCTTCAGATGCATCACTGTACTCACTTCGTATGGGCCCTGTATACATCTCGATATACGCATCACCTCCATGTACCTCCGATGATGCAGTACCGGGACGGTCAGTCTCAAAGGTTTCGTACACTTTGCTCACCTCAGGATCCATGGTTTCTTGGGTTTCAGCCATACTCATATGGGACGAAACCGCTGAGGTTTGCATATTGGGTAAATCGGTAGTACTCTATAAGGACACATCCATCTCACTGAGCTTCTAAAAGTGTAGTGACTCAAGGTCAGAGTCGTCCATAGACGCATTGTGACGATCTCGATACATCACGTCTTCAGCTACTCATAAGTCAGCCACAAACTTCGCTGTTCGGTCGTCTAGAAAGAACACTTTACATCCACGACATCTTCAACATGGCCGAGAACAAATCCTTGATTTGAATTATCGTGGTGTTTGTTACGTCCAGGGGTCACAGGTACGTGTACGTAAGCCAGTGCTCCAAATTTACGGATATGATGTAGATCCGGTTTACCCCCGAACAGCATCTCGAACGGTATCCCTTAAGTTTCTTTGTTGCATACTCGACTCTTTAAAACGACAGCGTTGCCAAGGGTCTCCGCTCACATACGCGTAGGAAAAACCGGACTGATGTATGGTGGCTTTAGACATACCAATGAGCGACTGGTGAGTGCGCCCACATAGATTCAAATAAGCGCTCTTCGGACCGACAAGAACATTCTCAGTACCGTGTGCTTTGTACAAACGCTCCATTTCACTGTTGACAAACTCTCCAGCAACCTTGTATTTCACCCTCACCAAATCACTTTGTTGTGTACCCGCTTGGCGCCCTGCCCATAACCCATACTCCTTGATGTGTCGGTTAATAACACTTCTTGATTTGCTCGTCAACATGTGCACTTTGACCATGCGCAAGTAACCATTCAGGATCACAAGGACGGCTTCGCATCTTGTTCTGTTGGGCTGCTTGAAATTAGAAGGTCGACGTATACCGGTACCTTGATCTCGCAATCGATCTTCTTACGATGCTGTTTCTTCTTCTTTTTACCAATTTGACAGGCATCACAAACTCCCAGCCGTCGTTGTCGTAACAACATGCCACGCACAAGTTCTCGGTCCACCATCGTCTTCAGATATTGTCGACATGTGAGAGCCAATCGCTCATGCCGCAATGTTAGCGACGCAACTCCCTCGGCCACTGTAAAGCTACAAAGAGATCGCTCTTGAGGACCTGAAATCCCTTTATATGCCGAATGAGGGACAAAGAAGCCCCAATTCGATACCTGTGGTGTCGCCACAATAGTTGTTCTCCCCTCCCCCTCACCCTTAAGGTCATAGTCTCATGAATATAATCGAAATCAGAGCCCTGCTCAGCATCGAGGCTAGGCGATAGAAGCCCATGTTCAGCACCAGGTACACAGAGAGCATCATTGAGGTACACCATCACCGGTTCCCCATCAACTTCGGAGACAATAGCAACTGTTTTAACACCGGCAATCCTTGATGCAAGTGCTGAGGTAACCCCATGTACACTCTGCGATTGGCTGGTATCTTCCGTGAATGCCACGTAATATGATTGATTACCAGTCAAATGAATGTATGCAGCTGTGTCGAAATATCACCAGCCTTTATTGGTGTTTGCCGGAGTTTGGTTCTCATGAATTTTACGCACCTCTCGAATTGTATTTTCGCCCGAATGAGGTTGGTTAGTACAGTGTATCACTAACCTTTTCTTCAATTCATGCATCGAACATCGTGGCACCCAGTGCACCGGTTACTTCTCCAGTTTCCACGTCTCCACGTTCTGAATGCTGTGGCTTACTCCGGCGACTAGTCACATTCCCACGAGGGTTTCGCTTTTGCTCATCAGCAGTATGTCCACCACCATTAACAACCCCCGCACGCTCAGGCCAATCGGCCTTCAGATGCTCCGTACTTTCGCAGATGTGACATTTTGTCACCTTCTTCTGCCTTTTGGAGTCTTTAGACGTCTCCTGTAGCGGTCGATTATTCTTTGCAGTTGTCTTTAGCTCCACTACTATTGCCATAATACTTCTGATTCCCACGTAGTCCTTTATTTTTATTCCTGAACTCCTTTTGGCTGGAGTCAGCAACGTGAATCCTATCGCGGACACTATCTGGGGTTAAGGCACCATACTTCGAATCATACCGAATAGACGCCTTCACGTTTTCGAGCTCGAGTTGGTTTTGCAAACCTTCCAGCATCATCTTCACTATGTCAATATCTTCCACAGTATACTGCAATGAATCCAATTCAGTTTGCAGATTAAACATTCTATTTAGGTGCATATTCACGTCTCCAGCAGAAATCAAGTTTCTGTGCAAGAGCTCATTTCGAAGCCAACGAATACGATGGGCCATTACCGCCTTGTTCGCGTGCCCTCGTACAGATCACACAAGGCCTTTCACATTTCTGATCCAGTTGTTTTGTCACGAATCTGGTGTAGAAAGTCGGGTGGCACCGACGTTCCTACCTTGTGCATGATCTACATCTGATTAAGGCCGAACTCTTCCTCACGCTCAGCCCTTGAAAGCATTGATCTGGTAGTCGTCCCTTCCACATTGAATGTGAGTTTCTTCTCCCGAAAAAAAGCATTCAGTGCCCATTTGTAGGTCACCCAGTCTGTTCCATCCCAATACTTGGGTATCCTCTCAGCAGTGTACTTCGGTGGCTGTGTCATCTTGAACCACTACTAGTGCAGCATAAAATCCATAGGGTTTAAGCTCAGAACCCTATTAGAATTGGCACTTCGGTTCGTATGGCCACGGCCTAACACTTCGAAGCACAAATGGAAAGTAAGATCGAAAAACGCGTTAGCGCTCTTTGTCTCGAAGCTCTAGCATTTTTTTTAAGCGGGCTTAAATAACCTCTCAAGCTGATACCCACTTTACCTGACTTCATTATGCTTTGACGCACTGCTGCGCTTATCCTTAAACGTGGCGTCTCATAGTCTGTTCATCTTCAACCTGACCAACCGCCGTACACGACCAATGCATTGCATCAGCACTCATAGTACTTCGCCAAAATTCATTCCAAACTCTTCCCATGAAGCACATGCTGCTCCCTAACTTGTCCTCTATCAGGCTCGACAATTACCAATGAGCTCCCGCATAATGCGCAAACGAATCTTGTCCAATGGCTTTCTGAATGCGTCTGCGGGGTTCTCGTCGCCTTTGACCTTATGCAACTCAATGACTCCTTTTTGAACATGTTCTTATATGAAATGCCGTCGCAGTTCAATGTATCTTGCTCTGCGACTGTAAGTTGGATTGGTGCCAAGATAGGGGTAGTCTGATTGTCAATTCTGAGCTTCCGATCGAATTTGAATTGTGGTACTACTTCTTGTCTATGTTACACGCAGATGTAGCTTCTCTAGCTGCCTTACAAGCCGCAACATACTCGGCCTCCGCTGTTGAGAGTGGCACGATAGACTGACGTCGCGACATCCAATACTACAAGTACGTAATAGTGTATTAATACTTAGCAAACAAAGCAGCAACAAAGCACGGAACAGCTCTGGATGTACTCAGCAAAAACAAAGAAGCATATTGCTCTTTTATTTATTACAGTACAATAATGCCGACGTCCGTATTATATGCGTAATACTAATTCGTTGGTACTGTAATATCAGCAAAAATGTGTAATTTATATTTTTGCTCCGTTTGAAAAATCAAAATTCTATTCGTCGATCGTCCAACTACGTGGGAGGATGTGTCAATGGAACTGTGGTATACATGGTGTATACCACTCGATAATTTGAGCGAGGGTAATATATTAATCTTATCGACGCAACCATCCGATATTTACGTCGGGCGGCTGAAGCTTAACGAGCAACACGAGCCATCTAGACTTGTTTGCTCCAGAGCGACGTGAACCAGCTTCTCGAGTGCGACGACGACGTCGAATTGTCAAGAGTGGGGATATGAAGACCAGAAGACGAACCGAAATCAGGCTCGTCTTCGTATTCGTTGGAGAGGATTTCCTTCCCATCGAGATACATGGGAGCCATGCAACGTGCTGATGAAGGGCGTTACGGAAAATTTGATGGCGTACGAGGCCCAGAGCCGCGTTCTCGCCGTTTTAGGCGGAACTGCGCAGGGAATTCCCGCTTCCATAGCATCAATATGGAGGCGATCGATAACACGACGTTTCGAGAAGGTCCCTAAGCGCAGGCGAGCCGTAATAATGTAGACTCTCCATATATTGTGACGGAATAATCCACGACTCAGCTTTACATTACACACTTGTGACTACATAACCACCTTCGCTGCGCTCGACAGCCAGTAGAATTCTTTTAAAAATATTATCCAATGATTTGTCCGGAAAAAGCGTGACAGGTACGACAATTTAGTGTAATCTGTCTGTCCGTCATTTCTTTGACGGACAGACACAATACGTTCGCGGTAGGCTTTCGCACTTTTGTTGAAGCTCACAACAAATGGGTTCCAAGACTGACATTACGGACGAGCCCTTCATGATGGCTGACGGGTTGTCAGTCATATATTGTGCATGTTTTTGCGTTAGCATAGCGTGGTATTGCGCAATCGAAATATTACCTTTTGTCGCGGCCGTGTTCGCTTGCACGGACACTGCAGTGGTGAGAGCATGCAGGTGCAGGCACAAACGTAATCGATTAGGTCAGAGCAGACTCTTGCGTGGGCGTATTCCTCGGCAAGCTCACACGAAATGAGCTCGAGTTTCTTAAACGTTTTCACGGCTTCGTCAATACTTTGAGCTTTGTGTATAGACTAGAGAAGGCTTAGCTTCATGGGGGAGGGGGGGGGGGTTGCGGGGCTAGACGCAAGTGGCTACATATAGCCACTTGATTACGAAAGAGGTTCCCACATTGGAGTGGTATACACCAGTGGCTATATTTTACAGGGTGTTGATCTGCATGCATTCAAAGCATTCATTGCTTGAAAGTTAATATCTTCAACCAATTAGAATAATAGGATTCTGGCAACCATTCATTAATAAATCCGTTTCATAAAATATATTAGATTGGGAGGAAAACCCAAAGCAGTTTAGTAAACAGCTTTCATTTTTACCGGAAATCAGTTTTCCTTTTCTATTTAAGTAAGCCTATTCTTTCGTCCGAAAGTATTATTAATCTAAGTGAAACGCAACTTACGCTTCCTCGTACACGTGCGCTAATATGTACGCCGAAGTAGTGGGCTTAGCGTAGGCTCATTTCAGCTGGTAGCGGCAATATTTAACAGCTGCATACAAAAATGAAGATAACAGCATGGTCTAACTGGCTGCTCCATGCATAAAATTCTTACATGCACTTTTTGTCACAAGTCTACTGTCCAACAAATTATTCCTGCACAAGTACCCTGCTTTTACACATTCACCCAGAGGAGACGGTAGACATCGAGGGAAATAGGCAGCATTGCACTTTGCAAAGTAAATCTGCCGGCAGCGATACCAAGCTATAGTTTTTAATTTGCTGGCAGAGCTGGTCGCGTAGGCAAAAAAAACGACGGTTGTTATGAGCCAAAACATCCCGACCTTACAGAAAGCTGCCGCGCTGAATGCCGCAGTCGTTCTCCCACTCGATAAATTGAAGTTATTCTGTCACGATGCGTGCCCTCCATTTTATTATTGGTTAGTAGGGATAGTAGTCTTGACCCAATCTGTTTTTTTGTTGGTCACTATACAACACCAGGAAGTGTATCTTCCTCCTATGTGCTTAACTTCTGCGGTGAGGGGTCAGAACGTTTTACTATCGGGACACCCAATGATGTTGTGCCGTCGGGACCGATAGAAGGTCATCACTAGTAGTAGTACGCACTCTCCCATCTGGCAACCAACGCTCGAAAATTTTGGGAGGCACCACCAACTCCGCCATGTACACCAAACAAAATTGCTTATGGTCGAATGGGAGACTTTCCAGCGCTGTTTTTGTAGCGGGAAAATTGGTTTACATCTAGTCGCATGTTGGGCCGTATGGACAACGTACACGCGTTGCCCTGTCGTTCAAGTACACGAAACAAGACACTTAGCTTCGGAGCAACCTTTCTTGCTCCGAAGTCAGAGACCGCATGTCGTGGTAGGTTCTACGTAGCTAGCATAACTAATGATCCCTTTTTGAATTCATGTGCGTTGCCTCTACCGATATTGGCTGCGTTCAGCTTCTGTTTATCTACAGAAGCTGCTATTGCGTCCGGGAAAAACCGGCTACGATTTGTCGACGACCAATGATTGCGCGCTGAATGACTTGTTCAGCACGGCGTCTATCTCCGCAGCAGGCCCGGCCTGCGCGCTGCCTGTACCCAGTACAGACGTCTTCTTGTCCGCGGTGCCTGTGCCCCGTCGGTATGAGAGTTCTCCTGCGGTTATTTCGACGCAACCGTAGATCCTCCCACATAAGGAGGAACTCACCGTTCCGAGCAAACACGGAGGGCGCGGATGCCGCATGGCATTACGTAAAACTGTGTACGCCCTGTCGAGGCATGCGCCGAGTTGTTGATGGCAAACTCTGCCATCGGCAGACAGTCGCGCCACTGTGGGAACGCGTGTACGTAGCTTTTCAGTACGTCACCGGGCACGCAATTCACGCGTTCGGTCTGTCCATCCGTCCGCGTATAACCCGCAGTAGACATCGACAGCAGTGGTTCAAGAAGTGAAGACACTTCTCGCCAGAACGCTGCTAAGCATGGATCACGGTCCGACACAATGATGAGCGGTATTCCATGGTGTCGAAACACCATATCAACAAACGGTCGTCCCGTCTGCACGGTCGTGTTGTGAGCCGGTACGGCAGCAAGATGAATCCTTTTGCTGAATCGGTCCACGAAGACCACAACGCCAGTCCTTCACTTGTTGTCTGGCGAAAGTCCGAAAACAAAGTCCATAGAAATGGACTTCCAACACTTCGATGGTGTCGGTAGTGATTGTAGCGGAACCTGCGAGCACTTCACAAGCACGAACGTACCTGCGCACCCAAGTGCACTGGTGGCTTCAGTAGAAGGCCTTATTGAGAAGAGTGTATATCTACTCACGGCCCGGATGCCCTGTCGTATGGGCATCGTGATACTCGTACATGATCCGCATACACAGATCATTATCATTCGGCACGGCGATACGATATGCATCGTCGCCCACTGCGCTGTAAAGCTGTGGTGCTTCGTTCACACGATATCAGCGTTCACGAGCTCGCAGATGGAGCGACAACTTCCGCCGTGACACGAAGGAACGTGCTAAGCCATAGTCTAGCAGTTTGTTTCGCGTCTGCGTCACTCGCATACACATTCTTCATGTCGTCGATCAATGTTGACGACGGAACACTTAGTGGCTCGACGCCAATTCGATTGACGCCGGCTGTCTTAACAGTATAACCAGGGCGACGCGACAACGCGTCGGCCACCACATTCAACCTTCCAGGTTTGTATTCAACCTGGAAGTTGTACACCGCAAAGAACGGACGGGCCATATTGCCATTCGCTTCAAGATGTAAGGAGTCTTCACCGCTGCTCCCGCTGAAGCGTGGTCGATGTAGACCACGAACGATCTACTTTCGAGTAAATACACGCGGAACATTGCGAGTGCATACTTCGTGGCAAGGGGCTCCTTATCATGTCCAGGGTAGTTATGCTCAACTGACGTCAGCTGACGCCTCTGGTAGTAGAGCACACGATCACGGCCAATGTGATCGTGCTGCATCAACACGCAACCGATCGCAAAATTGGACGCGTCACACATAATGTGAATTGAACAACATTGGTCAGCCACGGCCAAGAACGGCGTGTCCGTCAAGTCCCCCCTGACAGTATCGAAGGCCGCCTGACACACAGTAGCCCAAATCCACTCAGCCTTCTTGTCCGGAGCTGTGACAGCGGGCTAATATTGCCCGCATAATTCTCAAGATACTTGCACAAGTACGTTGCAAAGCCAAGGAATTGCCTCAGTTCCTTCACGTCGAATGGCGTGGGCCATTCATTGACCACTCTGGCCTTGTCTGCGTTAGGGCGTACGCCGTTCTTCCCGACGAGACCCTAATGACGGGTAGCTCGCTCATCCCGAAGATACTCTTCTTCCGGCTCGCATAGATCATATGCTTGGAGTGCTCGCCGCCGTGAGAGGAATGTCCCTCTCACGCATCAGGATCTGATAGATCCCGTCGCACCGATCAAGAGCACTGTAGATGGTGCTCTTGGCCATCGAACCAATGACAACTTCTTTTCGTGGAATCGGCGTCTGTGCCGCTATCATCGCATCGTTCAACGTTTTGTAAACATGAGCGATGCGCCATCCGCCCTGTGGCTTTTTGACACATAAGGTGGGTGTGCTGTGCGGGACCTTTGATTCCAGCACTTGACCCGCATTACGACGACCTTCCCAGAAGACGTCGATTGCCCTATTACTTGCTCTCGAGGCAGTGGCTACTGAGTACTTTGTACCCGGCACGAGGTCGCCTCGTGTTGTATACCCTTTTCTGCGGTAGTTCCGCAGGAATCACTTCATGGAGCACATCCTTGTGCTCCAGCAGAAGAAGATCGTAGAAATCTCTAGCCTTCAATGTGTCCCAGCTCTGTTCGTCGAAGTGCGGCTTCTTCGTCTTCGCGCTGAGAGTCTGCTTACTCTCAGCGCGTACTCGCCGCGTGGAGTTGTGTCAGCTCCTCCGCTTCGCTTTCCATTATTTTGATATCCGGAAGAATGCATATCGTTTCGATGCGTTCATCGCACAGGTCCTTCGCGAAGCGCCTCTAGCCCATGACCAGAAGCGACGTCAGCTCCGACGCACTCGTCGGAAGATTATCCAGTTGCATTGATCAGTATCGGAGACCAGTATGCGTCTGCAACGCGACGTTCAACGTCTGCCCGGCAGACATCGCTCGTATCGTTTTGGTCGCGGGCAGAACCTTGCGCAGATTTTGCCGCTTGCGTCGTCTCATGCTCTTGTGATGCCCGGCCAAACATGTTTCTCGTCCCGGCCCGGCCTCGGAAGGATTTCCGTTGAACCTGTCGGTGAATTCTTTACGCGGACGCGAATGATCAAGCCTGGCTTGATTGCATTCCGCCTCGTCGTGTAGCCCGACTGCACGGGAGCACGCAAGTGTTTTCAGCGTTGGACGTTTACAAACGCCAACACAGCTTGCCGCGTCGTCAGCTCCCGGTGCTGATGCGCTGTCATCACCACGACACCTTCGGCAGAGCCCTTCGTGCGTTTTGAACGAATCACGACCGTGTCAACCCCTGGAGCTGACAAACCGACATCCCAACTACTGTTTGTACCTGCCGCCCCTTCCTTATCCGATGCGGCAGTCCTCGGGACCGACGCACCACTGTTACAACTTTTGTCTGCGATTTGTAGTTCTTTCATACTTGATCGATCAACACCCCGAGTTGATACGCTCATTGACGTATGAACGTATCTCAAATATTGTATCCGATTTGAAACAGACCCACCGACTGCCTCAGTCGTTGCGACCTGTGAATGGCACCGGAGGCTGCATCATAAGGCGCTGCCTCTACGGTGGGATCGGACGCTCCTCTCCGTGCATGTGCGGCACTGATAGAACCATCGCTCTTTGTCGCGTTGCGTCAGACGTGTACGTGGGTACATATACCCAGTTGATCACTGGATATTGCCGTGCAAGCCGCGGCGTGCACAATATCAAGCCAAACGTATCTTTCAGTTCCAGGACGATAAGATTTTCCACAAGCACCCATTGTTTGTACGAGAAGCGCACGTGTACTACGCTCTTCTCCGTTCTTACGGTGGCACCTGTAGCCAACTGTACCTCCAAAACACTTCGAGGTATTTTTTAACTCTCTCGAAGTTCAGCTTCGGGAGACTTTCTAGTCAAACGAAGCTGCTCGGCGCACCTGAGTCATCCAAAGCACGAAAAGAGCCTGCTCTCGTCGTTGTCACTTTCAGGATGACAAGATTTGGCTTGCCATGTTGCTTCTTGTAGCGAGAATTCCTTTCACTGGGGGCCGCAGTCCTCAATGTCGCGTGTCAGTTATAGACCCGCGCGACGGCAATACCAGTAGGACGCCCCGCGCCTACTGGTGCACGTTTTTTATTGTATGCGGCGATGACCCTCATCGCACGTTGGCCCGTGGCCGAGTGTACAGGGGCTGTGCACTCACGCGCAAAGTGTCCAGAGGACGCACATCGGTAACACCGCACTTGTCCCCCAATACGCTGTTGGCATCCAACCACAGAAGCATTCGAGAGGTCCATAGGCTCTGAACCTCGCAACCTCATCATCGGACGTGCCATCCTCAGCACGCTCGCCTGTAGCTTAGCCTGCTTCAGGCTAAACGTCTCTTATATTACAAGGGCAATCTCAGCTTCGAGAGTACTTCGGTACTCTCCGAAGCGATAGGCCTTAAACGATCCATCCGTCAAGCCCTTCATGTATGTGACGCCTTTTGCCGTCTCTTCGATCGGATTGGTTACGATGTTCGAGACCAAGTACCGTCACGTTGGGCGTAAGCATGAACGTCATGTTTACCATGCTGCAGGTCGGGAAACCTACACTCGACCGGACATCATTCTGAGAGGGCTCAAACGCTTGTCTGAGCTTCTCCTTGAATATCACATACGTGCTAAAGCACGTATGATCTGTGAGCCGGCGGCCATACGCCAAGTTCATCGCTCGTCCTCCAAGGCATGACATAGCGACTAAGCGATCACAACCTTCGACGGTTGACGAGCTGCTATGGCAGTGTGGAGTTCAACAAGCCATTGGAGAAGAGGCTCCGCTCTTTCCCCATAAATTTCTCACGTGCTGTTTCAACGACTGCACGCGCGGTGTCGTAGCGGACTATACTTTTGTAGCAGCACCAGTATCGCGCCAGTCGCTAACGGTGAATCCCAGAGCAATACCGTGCTGCTCTATCGGCGACGGCTTTCGTAGCATTGTCGCTACGGCTGCCTCTCCAATGACTGTTGACTGTCTTTAGAGCGCTTCCCACTCTGGAACCTCCAGATGGGGATACCTGCACGCACAATGCGAATGACACAAGTATGTGGGCTACGCATGGACGGATTACTGTCGATGGGCTGGTTCTCCGCCCCGTGTTCGGATTCCATACGGAATCTTTAGTTAGTCGGTCGTTGGACGGACTAGAAAGTGCTACTAGGTGAAATGAGCCTACGTTAAGCCCACTAATTCGGCTTACACGTTAACGCATGTGTATGAGGAAGCGTAAGTTGCGTTTCTACGTTTCTAATTGGTTGAGAATATTTACTTTCAACGAATAGATTTATTGAATGCATGCAGACCAGTCTGCCAAATGTAGCCATTGCTGTATCTCACACCAACGTGGAAAACCGCTTTCGTAACCAAGTCGCTATGTGTAGCCGCTTGCGTGTAGCCCCATTACACCAGTCGTATCGTTTATAGTCAATAAACCGTATCCCTTTAGAAATAGTTGTACAGTAGTGAGGTCAGCTCAAGTGACGAGCCCTAACCTTAACAGCCTCCCGAGCTCGGCGTACGGGAAAAATGCTTTGTACAAAAGGTGTGCAGCTTCCGATTGGCTCACACGAAAACCCCTGTAACTCGTTCAGTCAATTCCTAAAATGACTACACGAAAACCGCGTGTTACGTTTACGGGAGCTTCTAGATGGCCTTCAAGCAATCTGACACCAGTTTCACAGTCACCACGTCAGGGTCTTTTTCGATCTAGGCAGTCGGTCGGCAAAGGGGCCGACTTAAGCACTAGTAGACGTTTTCAGAAATGAGCTACCAGATAGAAAGGAATGTGGTTTTGTACAGTCTTTAGGAGGTTGATTTGACTTCAACATCATCTTCGACTCTGAAAAGCACATGCTGCTTTTATCAGGCAGAGGTCTGCACAGTTTCTAGGTTATTTTTCAAAGCGCTTTTTCTCAGTATCAAGTATGCAAACATCTAGTGATAATGACATAGGCCTACATGTATGCTTCGCGCAAGACGTTTAGTTCTCGCTTTCACATCACCATAGTCTCGAGCAAGCTTCCAGCTTCCAATACATCAGCTGAGTCAAGCCAGCAGCGCTCAGAGCTACAACGGAGTCGTCTACAAACCTACAGGCCAGGTAGATTGAGCTGGGGTTCTGTAATCGAACGCTAGCGCCAACGATCATGCCAATAATCGATATGGTCGCCCTGATTGCTCTAAACTAACAAATACAGCTCGACACGTGCTTCAACACGCCTGTAAAAGCTATCGTCATGTCTACTGTCAATGAAATTGTCTCACGACAGAATGAATCATCAGCTTTACTACAGCACTCAGCAGTACAGCTATCACCAGAACTCCCTCCATTGGAACTATAACATCAAGCGTCTTTGTCGACACAGGCACAGAGGCATTCGACCGTCCAATTTCGACGGAGTGGCCGATCTCGACGCCCACTCCGAAACATCGTGCCTGTCTACGAAACCCGTCTACGACGGTCAAAGAAACGTTGTCGACACAAAAAGACTGAGCAACCACCTGGAAAATGGAGGGTTACATATATTAACCCAAAATACCAAGTTACGGCTGCTAGTTGCCAAACGCTCTATTGTGTGCTCTAGAAAACGTAAAAGTGTTATCTTTTCCACGGGTATTGTAGGATGCGAAAAGAGTGTTGCAAGCTTTAAAAAATATTCCTGTTTTTTGTGTATACATGTAGAAACGGTTTCTAGACTCTTGCCGTCGTCATGTAATCGTCGCGCAAAGTGAAAATCGGCTCTCAGTGTTACTATAAACTATATTACTCAGTTTTAAGATCAAGTCACTTAGCCGTAGAAGGCGAAGGCTGGGTAGATCAGAAGCGTAGGCTCCGTAGCTGTCGTCTACATCCGTCGAGTTACAGGAAGCGTCAATGGCCTCGATCCATTGAAAGAAGCCTGGACGAGGGCACGAGAGTGCTTGCGAAACGTTTGAAAAGATTACAGCGTTGGATGCAGCAAGCTGCACGAGTTTCACAAAATCTATTGCTAGGTGCGGATGTAGCCGGCACAACCCGGGCAAGTTGTGGGTGAGGTACCCGTACCCCACCCGACCTTGAGTATACCCGGACGGGTAAGTAGTCGACCCCAAAACAAGTACCAGATTGGAGCTCTGGTGATGTGACACAACAGCGTAGCTAGCAGCACCCCTTTTTCATACTGGGCTTCACGTCTCACCGCTTTGAGCCAAAATGGAGGCTTGACGTCCAAGCTACTTTGGCAAACCAAACTAACATTATATATTGGTTAACACGGTAGAGCAAGAGCTACCATGTGTATCATCCGCTACAGCGATCTCTCCTTGTGGACTGGTTTCTGCCCGGAGGCCAGGATAAAATTTGTTTATTTTGCCCAGATACACGAAGTCGAGTGTCGTGTTTTAAGCTTTCACTGCATAACCTCTCGTATATCGGCTTGCTTTCATTTGCGAGGTTGTGTTACACCGTCGCAAGCGCAACAGAATTTTATATTCAATTCCCATCTCAGACGGCTATATTAGCAAAATGTTCTACTCCCTTGGGGTCTGAAAATGATTGTACTCGTCATTGACGGTAGGACCAGACTAGTTTAGCGTGCCACTTCCGATGACAAAACCTTCTTGGGTTATTTTCTTAACTTAACCGGGCTGTTACAGAAACGTTTTCTAGCCGCTAGTACACTGAAAAAATATGGCTATTTACAATAGTATGTTAAGGCTAAGGAATACGCATCAAGAACAGAAGCCGTTTCCGGAGGTTTATAATGCACGGTGGTTTACGCTCATGGTCATAACGTCGGACCCAGATATCGCTACAGGCCATTTAGCACAGGGCTATATTGCTACATGTTTCGAGGTTAATATTGATAATCTCAGGACGGATATGAGCGGCTACAGAGCCAACTATACCACCAAAACCACGTATCCTTGCCGACGGCGATCACCGCTTCCATCGTCTGTCCTCTTTTGTGAAGTACAGCTTCCGCGTTAAGTACATGTCGAGCAAGCTCAACGTGCTTGCGGATACCATCTCGCAAGGTCTAGACTACGAGTTGGCCCACATAACACGGGTGACAACGGATCTCTATGATTGGATACGCGTAGTGTATCGAGGCGATGAGGCTGTCTTCCCTATCGACAAGTTCCTAGCCGCAGGAACGAAAGCTAAGCCCGACTGGCTTTCGTCGCGACTGTGTTCCCGTCTCCACTGATATCAGCTCTAGGGTGGCCTCCGCTATTACCGCGTAAAGCATAGTGAGCCTCCACGGGCGTTTGTACCCAACGACGAGAATCTGAGGTTCGCCATCCTCGCGGAGGCGCACGATGCGCTCTGCCACTTGGTCCGTGACAAGCCATTGTTGACGGTTTCTTAGGCTTTCAGGTGACCCACATGTACAAGTGGGTCGCCCGGTACCTGAAAATATGTGAAAAAGGTGGGCGAGTTAAATTCAAATGGCACGCTTCGGCTCAGTTACCGACTCTGCCCGTACCGGCGGACTGCTGAAAGTGGATGGGTCTTTAGTTCATGTACTTCCCGCCGATGGACACAACGACACCTGAGTTGTGTTATTAGTGTGGTGCCGGATAGTGAGTCTAGTTATAGTAGCCGCTATCGCCAGAGGCAAACAGACCGCGAGGATATTCGTTGAAGGCGTGTTCCGCTATCACGGACACCTCGACACGATTGTCTCGGACCGAGCCTGCGGTACACCGGTGCGTTGAAAACGCTATTCCCTTTGTAAAGAACGCATCTGCAGATATCAACTGCTGACCGCGGTCAGACGGAGGGCGAAAATCGAGAGATCGAGAACACTCGGGGCAGTGTGTGCGCAGAAGTCCCGCGGACGTGGGCGACGCAGTGTGTGTGTGGGGGGGGGGGGCTCGAAAAGCCCATTTCTCTCAGGTCTACGACGTAAGACCGGTTTTGCTGCGGAAAAAAGTGAAGGCGTTTGTTGATATCAAGCGTGGTCTGCAGGGTCCGTGATGCAATGACATCGCCCTAGGCGAGACAGAAGAAGTACTCTTATAAGCATAGAAGAGGAACCTTAGCAGTATTTCAAAAAAGTTAATTAGTGTTATTAGACATAAGAAACACACTGTCCGCCCTGATGGGAATAACGTCACCGCTTCATCGGACCGTTCGATGTCCTGGCCAGACACGATGCATCATACACATTGACCTACCAAAGTTGATGCTGACCCACCCGACGTTTGACATTTCGGCTTAGCCGATACCATGGTCCGAAGGGGGTTGCTCACTCGCAGATTCACCTTGGCTCAACTCCGCAAAGCCGCGGCCGGCCTCATACGTCGTCAAGGGCGCCGCAGCTGGCACTTAAGGCTAGGGCTGAACCGCAAGACGGCGGTCAAGGCTGTACGCCGGACGGGCTCCGTGCGAACGGATCCAAGCGCCTTACGTCGCGTACGTCAGGTACGTCGGGTACGCACCATACGCGTACGGCGCTAATAGTGCGGCCAAGGCGGATCCGAACACTGTAGCACAGCCACAACACGTCAGATGATGCAAAAGGCCTCGTCAAGATGGAAGGAAACGGCCCGACGGTCTACACATTGATACAGGCTCGAGACCTCCCGCTCCAAACGGTCAAGGCTACTCGCAAGACTAGTGAGCACACCCTGTTTACCAGTCTGGGTGGAAGCATCACCGACAGTCCCAAGGCTAGGTGCAAGCAGAAGTTCGAAGACGGGTTGACAGAGGCGGTCAACCTCAGGGTCCTACGTTGGACCCGCTGGCGGAGCACTCGGACGACATTAGCGCTCCGGAGGCGCATGGTACGCGTTCTCGTACTCGTCCGACTGCACCTTCGCCGCTGCTTGACCAGAACGGACAAGTCCACTGACATGTGAAGGGAAGGTGCGACGGCATTCCGGAAGGCGCCAGCTCCTCGTGAAGTGGTGGTGTTATGCTCACTCTAAGAATGCGTGGGGACCGATTGAGGGCTTTTAATAAACTGCCTGAAAAGAGTCGCAATCCGGGAGCAGAAGCGGCAGTATCTTCGTAAGTAGTCAGGGACTTCTTGCTCGAACGGGGTACGGACGTTGCCGTACCCGTCAGCGTGCGCGCTAGAAGCCGCGCGCTTCAGAAAGCCCCTTGGCAGCATGCGTTTGCTGATCCCGTGGACGTACCGGACATTTAGACCACGCTGGACCCGGATGCACATCTTCATGGAGTTCCTGAACTTCGAGGGTGTGTACTTAAGAGACTCAACCCACGCGCCAAAAACGTCCTCTCATGAGCACCAGCTAGGCCCGTCGCCGGGAAAAATCCCGCGGTAGCCATATAGAGGGTGGAGCCTTTTCTTGTTATTGCGCTTGTTTTGACAAGTCGTGAAGTCCTTAAGAGGAACTCGGTGGGGCGCGAGAAGTACTCACCAGGTCGCCTCTAAGCTGTCGGCGAACGGCTTCTCCTTCTGGACCAGGGCACGTTCGAAAACGCCCTAAGACGGTTGGCCAGCAATAACCCCCGAGAAGCGACAAGGGTCTCCAGTAAGCGGTCTGTCCCAGGACTCTCCTCGGGAGGGTAATAATCGCTTGAGTTGATGGCAGCTCCCTGGCTGACGGGTGTCGCCACCAGACCCCTACGCATGCGCTGGCTAGCTTGGAAGCCATCCTGCTGCTAGTCGGGATCGTTCGAGATGTCCTGGGGCTCATAGATGGCACCCTCAGCTTCCTCCTGGTCCTCTTCATCCAAGGAACTGAAGAGGTTCCGATGAGTTACCAGTCTCCTACCCACCCCGGAGTGGTGACTTCGAAGTAGTGCGCGTCTTAGAGGTCTTGGCGTATTCAGCTGTGGCCCTACCAGTCTTATCATTCGCTAGACTATCGGCGAGCACGAGATCTTTAGGAGGTATTTCTTCCTCGTCGCTGCCAGCTTCAAGCGAGCCCTTAGCGTTGATGGCAGGACGCTTAGTTCGCACAGACGTATTGGGGCTGTGATGACCGTGATCATTAGCGAGCAAGTGCACGCTGACGTCGTTGGGCTCGCTGGGCACTGGAGAGTGCCCTCCTTTGGAGCCCCAGGAACATTGTAAAAGCTTTTGGCCTCGGACTTGGCATCGTTTTCAATACCCGACGGTTTTACAAATCGTTGGCTCGGTCGATATCCTTGAGATCTCGAAGTTGACGAACTGCGGTGTTTGCTTGCGTGCTTGCTTGTAGCCTCGTCATCAGATGAACCGATTACCTCGGAGTCGCCTCCTGGAGTGCAGAGCCTTTGCCACGAGACTAAGGTCTCGTGGCTTGCACCTTTCCCGCAGCGGCCTTCCAGGGATCTTTCGCACCGCTCCTCGGGTCATTGTAACGGGGTAGAAGTTACCGTCACTAGCTTACACTATAGTGCAGAGTAAGCTCGCACTAATAAAACCAAGTCTTAAGTTTGTGTAAAATTCAACTCTGATTTTGTTGGGCTACTTTGCCCTCGTGTGAACCTGTCATATACGTGTATACACCTGATTGACCAATAAGTGAGTCGGACTCCATATTACCAGCCCATCCGATGATGATATCTTTGCACACGCTACCCGTGTGCGACTTTGCCTACTTATGCAAAAACACAAGAAATAGCTACCTACATTTTATGATATAAAGTTAGCCCCATTACAGTCATGCTCAATAAATGAGCCTGTCTCCTTATTATCAACCAATCCGATGATGACATAAGGACACATGCTACCCGTGTGCCTCTTTGCCTACTTATTCAATAACTCAAGAAATATCTACCTACCCTATATGAAATTGGAGTTAGCCCCATTACAGTCATTCTCAAGATCGAAGTGGAGACCAAGAAAAAGAGACTGAGAAGAAGAGATCGAGTAGAAGATAGTATTAGTGCTACTCTCGTCCCCGCTGCGCTCTCGCTGCCAAGGCGATGTATTTTGACTTAAAGAATATGAGTTTGTGACGTAACATAGTTTACCAATTCATGGACCAGTTCTTGAACCAAATTTCTTTTTCTGATTGGTCGGTAAGCCAACCTAAGTGGGAGTTGATGTAGTGGGAACGTACCCACAGTGTACCCCTGGTTACGTGATGTGTGACACGTCACACTTCGGAATACCTTGTACATGGTACCAGGAACGTCAGAGCCCAACCATTGGCTTAATAACAAAACGTTACAATAGGTGACATATTTTGTATGTTTATATAAGCTTAGCCTACCAACAACTACATCCAGTTTGTAGCTTACCTTTACCTGGATATTCCTTGCTTCCTTCGACAAAAGTGACAAAATACACCTTTTGACAATATTTTCACCTTTTGGCAGACATTAGGTGAACCCATACATGTGTTGACATTTTCCCAATTAGCTGGGTCAATGACTTTTATGTTTTCGCTGAAGGAGGTCCCACCTTTGTGCCAGAATAAAATTTAGATTAAACAAACGCTAGGCACCATGCGACATACTAATATTTAGTTTAAACAAACATTGGACCCGTTTCCAACCGGTGCTTCATGTGAGCACATGCGTGCCCTACCCCTCACTTCGGTTGGAAAGTTTATTCTTAGTTTGCAAGTAGCTCATGTATCTAAAGAAATATACAATATAAATATTTTTTGTTTATATGCTTACAATTGTGGATTTTTTTGTATTCTTCTTCGACTGCATCGTGAAGACATACGATTTAAATGTGTTCTCGATGCAGTCGAAGTCGGCCTCTTAAAATTTGTAAGTACTAAATATTGTAAAGCCCGTTCCCAGCCGGTGCGTTTTTTCGAGGAAGAGACGATTGACACAATTGAAGGAATGGATGTCATGAGACTGCAAATGTCCAAAAGTGGAGGGCTTGTCGTGAATCCCTCCTCTTGTGTCAAAAATCTGTGTCTTGTGTCAATACTCACTCTCCAAACTAAACGCTCGAGCTAATAAGTCCGCCCGATTAGTAAGTCCCTGCCCACTATGAAAAGCTCGTCAACAGCGGTGTGCGGGCACTTATTGCGTCAGCCGTTGACGCTACGATACACGATACACGACGCACAAAGCACTGCTCGCATAAACGAATTCACATTCTGATGTCGAAAGCCTTCGTTGCTAGACTCGTCGAATGCTATTGGTTATATCCGTGTTTATTGCATTTGTTTCTAACATGAAGTACTATGTTATAGGGCAAATTTACGGTCCTCAAGATCTGACAATATTCAAGCTTCCCCAAAAGCCAATTTTAAAAGAATGTAAAATTTGTGTTTGTCCGTGACGAGGAAGCTGTTGGGGACAGCTGGCAGAGAGTTTGGTTTTCTCAAGAATCGACCCTGCTGTGATTGTACAGCTGCACTAGCCGAGCGCCACGGCTACGCGGCGGTAGTTTGGATTACGTCTTACTTGGTTAAACCTTTCGCCTCCGCTTCACTTCGGCAGGACTATTTACTGGGACATGAAAAGGCCTAAACGAATTCTTCATTTTTATTACATGTGATTGGATCACAATTCGGCCTACCAAACACATCGTTCAACGGTATCAATTATTGTATTAGTTTCTGAAATCAGAATTCTACATGAAACCGCCTGAAGATTTAGTTATCCCGGGTCAGGAGAATTTAGTGTGTAAACGAGCTTCAATGGCTTGTAACAAGCGCCCGCAGCTAGTACCAAACTATGTCGGCGTTTCTGGACAGCTCTGACCCATCCAGAATTTATGCGCTGTCAAGGCAGCCATTAACGATCATGTGTGGTATGTTACAGTTTATGTTGACGACCGGCTAATCACTGCACCTACTATGTTCTATAAAGCTGCCCTGCAGGAAAGGTTCCTCGCAACATATTTATGGGAGATTAAATACATACTCAGCTGGTCTATCGAGCGCAATTGCGAAACCAGAACGGTATTTATTCACCAATGCAAGTACGTTACTACTCTATTAAATCAGCTCAAAACACTTGATAGCATACCAATTTGCGACGCGATCAGACAGCAATGTTAAGATTACCACCGCAATGCAATCTCCGACACAACACAAGAAGGGCAAAATGAAAGGCATACCGTTTAGAGAGGTTGTTGGAAGTGTCATGTACCTCATGGTCGGGCTGTGCCCCGATCTAGCCTACTACATGGGTGAAGTAAGCCAGTTCCTTGCTAACCCTGACACCGGACACTGGAAAGCGATGATTAGAGGCTTGGAATTCCTTTCTGGAACCGAGGTTCTTTGTTTTCTAGTGGGTGGATTTGAGGAAGTTGACACAAGTAATATCTGCAGCGGGGCTGCCGTAGCTTTATCGTCAGAGGAAGACGTTCGACTCAAAGAGTCACTAATACTAAGTTCCTTATCCAAAGGAACTTACAGCCCACGTACATGGCTCAAAGCTAATACCTTAGCTTTTATGATTCAAAACCAGAAGTGTTTTATTTACTATTATTACGGCAAAGTCGCCTAGGGGTAAATGTTTCTGTTTAGCTATTTAGTATAGTTAAACCTAATCAAATGCATAACGTGTGGCTTTCAGGCAATGTACTGATAGACCTTGTTAGCTCTCCACCTTATGTCAGAAAGTTTGTTTACTCCCCGAGTACTCCGTACGCTGTGTGTTCCACACCGTGTAACACCACTACACTCTCCCCCACTCAGATGAGAATATTGCGTTCTTGAAACTTTCCTCAGCGAGGGACTAGATGGCGGAGGTCACTAGACCTCACCTCTGGGTTCTGCAGCTCTACGAGCCCAAAAACGCTCTTGCATCCTCGATGCCTGGCACTTCGACTCCGGTCCACGGCCCAACATCTCCTGCGCGTCGCGCGGCCCCTGCCCCGACGGTCTTCGACCCACAACTGCGTTCCGCAACTGCTCCAAGAGCATCTTCGTCTTTTTTCGTGGCGGGGTATCACCAACCGTGTCGTCGTCAACATGGACGACGCTCCATGAGATGCCAACATGAAGAGCACAAAGCTCAAAGCTCGTCAGAGCCGCGGGCGCCTCCCAGAGGTAGCGATGTTATGTTCTCGGAACCTGAAGAGGGCGAAGTCGACTACGATGAGCCCATGGATAGCGTTTCCCACTCCAACCCAACCTCTCCGAGGTCGCACACCGGTGCCGCGTCTTCTCCAACAGTTTCGGTGAAGTCTAACCGCTCGGCGGCGCAATCTCCAACAGGGTGCTTTGTGACCCCCTCACACTTGGTAGCACTTGTAATCAATACACGCCAACGCGGGTAGACAACCTGAACGTCTCAGGAGTTCGTCGCCTTGGATAGGAACGACTTCCCTCATCTGAACGACTCTCCGTTCGAGTCAGCTCGCAATAAGACTGGCATCTTCGGGATAGAGACCCTGCAGAACCCGGTGGCTTTCCGCCGGCCGAGCAGATCGAGCGTGTCAATTCGTTTGATGCTTACGAGAAGGGCTTATCGCACATGTGCGGGAAAAGCTGAAGGCTCCAGTGACGGAAACAAGTCTGTCACACCCGAAGCCAATACGGCTGAAGATGAAGCCGTATGAATGGAAGGAAGGTGAGAGCCTTCACTTCTGGGCTCGAGAAGTAGAGCTCGCGATGAACGCTACTGCGATATCTCGACTGAGCAACTTCGCGTTGCTTTTGCGCTCAACCTTAGCGGTCGTGCTCGGAGTTAAGTGTACACGCGGGAGGCGACATTGCCTGGATGCTACACATCCTGAGCACAGCTGTGCAAACAGCTACAACCGCGTTCCTCCCGACGAGCTACGAGTACCGGCAGCCTTCGCGATTCCTCTCATGCAAGCAAGGTAAGCGCGAGCTACAGGAGTACGTCCACGAGATACGGGAGCTCATGGCGACCCAAATCGGAAACCCACTCACAGAAATGACAGTGTTCATGGACGGACTTCGAGTGCGCCCGGCACGCACTCAGATGTTCCGGGTGCAGTCCAATACCCTCGAAGAGGCGATTCAAGTGGCGCTTCAAGACGAATACAGCCATCGCCTGTCGCGCATGCCGGGCGCAGCATGACCCGGGGATTCTGTGTCGAATCTCGGTCGAGCAAATCACCGGATCAGTTCGCATGGAGCTAGGGTCCGCGTAGCAGCGCGACATTTGCTGCTTCAGCTGCGGAAAGATGGGCCACTTCAAGCGCGACTGCCCCGCGGAGAGGCTCCGCCGACGGTCCTTCCCCAAGCCCGTCCTCAAGGGTCGCTGGCAGAAGCCAGGATCCCGGGGACAAGGGGACGCCGGAAACCGGTAGGGGCGGGGCGCACTACTGGGGAAGAACTAAGACTTCGTGGGAGGTGCCCAGGTTGCCTTTTCCACGGGGACTTAGCCTCTGAGCGTATTCGTACTCTCGAATCAGCGAAGAGCAGCGGCGGGCGGCTCGTAGTAAACGGATGTGTAGGTGGATACGATCATCCCTTTATAATCTTGATCGATTCTGGGGTGTCGAGAATTTCGCACGCCGCCAGACGGTTGCTCGTAATAGCAACAAACAGTCCGATGCTTTGAGATAAAGCAAGGACAACGGGACGTTGCCAGTGCGTCTGGCCGACGGGAAGGTCGTCACTGTCCCCAACGTCCAAGCAGATCTGGCCGTCAAGTTTGAAGCCGTTGACAGCCTCAAACCGCTTATTGAACTTAACATGGATCCCTACGATATAAACCTGGGTATGCCCTAGCCCGAAAAGCACGAGCCCTTGATCGACTGGTGAGGCAAGGCAATCGGTGCCAGCCGCCCTGCGAAGTCCGACAGAGTATAGGTGAGTCATGTTCCCACCTCTGTCAGGAACCGGTGCGCCCGCAAGGCCCACTAGGGTACCGAAGCATCCAGCAGAGGCTTGGAAGTCGTCGACGTATATGACGTCTCCGAGGACGCTTTAGAAGTGGCGGTACTAGGAGGCGCAGGATAAGTGTGTAACTTAGGTCCACAAGCGGGTAACATAGTTCCGCAGACAGCTGCAGCTGTCACGAACGCTGGTAATAGCATATTTAAGGTGGGTAATAGAGCTCCACAATCGGTCGCCCAGACCTATACTGAAGCGGAAGACGTCGGACACGCTTCGTGTGCAACAGAGTACCACACGAGGCCTTGCGTGACTCAGATGTCGGCACCACGACATCCTCAGACGTGGGTAACGAAGTCCTACGTCACGGTCGCCGTCGACGACGACGACGCTTCAAGCGACTCTGAGTGCAGGGTCAAGGCTCACCGACACGGCCGGTGGAAGTGGGTTATCACATCTACGATGGCGAGACCGGTTTGCCCGTCAAGGCATCTTGTGTCCATATGAAACCGTTGCCAGAGGCTGCGGAAATACGGAACTTCGAGGAAAAGACGGTCGCGTCTTTTCTGTCCAACCTCAAGGTTGGGCAGGTTGCCAAGATGGTGCGCATAAGACCTGAGACCACTCGGGAGGCGTTAAGCTCCTCCTCAGGCTTGGCCGAGGACGTCCTGGAAGAGCTGAACAAGCAGCGTCAGACGCGCGTAGGTTCTGAGATCCTCAAGAACCCCAAGGATACGGTGTATCCTTTGGTGACGGAGTATGCTGACGTGGTGAACAAACACCCACCGACCCAACTCCCACCAGATCGAGGCGTACGGCATGATCTCGTGTCTGGCGCAAAGTACTATGTCACCAGACAATGGCCTCTTCCACACGAACAATGCGAGGTCATTGATGCCTTCTTCCCCGCGAAAGCGAAGGCAGGCATGGTGCGGGAGTCGAAATCCTCGCACTCGACGCCAACTTTCTGCGTTCGGAAGCCGAACGGGAAGTGGTGTCTAGTTCATCCTAAACTATCAAGGCTAGCACGGTGTCTGTCCGTCCATCACACGAAACGCGCGGGCTTTTGACCTTTATCATTGGCTGTCGGCGAAGCTAAGGCGGCTCCAATTGCTTAAACCTGAATTATGTAGCTAACATCAGTAAATCCATGTGGTTAACCAAGCACATATGGAGATTTGAACAATACTATCCATTATCCGAACGCGGGATTGTTTTAATACTACGAAGTAGTATATTTACTATTTTATTATTGCATGTTGCTTTAATTATTTGAGTGCTACATGTATTGTGCTTTTCAGTTAATTTGGCAAAACGGGCCGAATAAACTATGGGTAAATTGAGGGGCTAGGCTACAATCCCGACAGAATAGCGGCCGCACGACTGGAATTAGAGCTCGCATCCTTGTGTGTATCCAAACAGAAACAACCATCTAAAACTGGCTTTGCTCGTGATTCTTAAGGAATCGGAGTATTATACGAGTGAAAACCTGTATTTGACGTTCCACACCTCGGAATGGCTACGATCTCACAGCCATTCAAAGGGTTGGTTCAAAACTGGGAAGCCAGCCGGAGCCGAATTGGAAAAGCGTCATAGATGCCATGTACTCAGCTGATATCAAATGGAGAGGTATAGTTCTAGTGTATGCCTATAATATCGACATCACAGCTGTATCTACGATCCTGGGAGTGTCGGAACGCAGCTTAAGTCGCTGGTATCAAGATTTCAAGAAATCCGGTAGCGTTCTTAAGAAAGGAACTAGGAACAGGTCATCACGTTGGCCGGAGCATATACGCGCGTTTGTACACGATTATGTCGCTCGACATCCTTGCTTCTACTTTGAGGAGCTGCGAAAAGAACTACATACTACGTTTGACACCAGTATCAGCGCGACTAACGCGACTATATGTCGTGAACTCCGATTCGATTCGGGGCTGACTCGGAAGGTGCTAACCAAAAGAGCAAAAGAAAGCGTCCCAAGAGAGCGAATGGAGTACATGAATTGTTTATTATTCTTCTACTCTGGACCAGAACAACTCGTATGTGTAGACGAAACCTCGAAGGACGGAAGGTATGCTACCACAGCGCTTAAAGTAATATTGTATAACCAACTAATGACAGCACTCCTTTGTTGTAGATCTGTACTACGAAAATATGGATGGTCTAAGCGAAATACCCTTGCTCACGCTGTTCTACCGTTCAGTCGTGGAGACCGTGTCTCGTTGCTTGCTGCTGTTGATGTAAATGGATTCTTTGGCTGGGGTATCAGTGAAGGAACATTCTCACAAAGTACGTTTCACTCGGTGTTCAAGGCTAAAATTGCGCCGTTCCTGAATCCATGGCCTCTGCCGAGGTCAATAGTGATCACGGACAACGCAAAAATACACATGTACGAAGTGCTTCAAGCTTTAGTGCATGCTACAGGAGCGTTGCTGCTATTCCTCCTTCCATATTCGCCAGATCTTAACCCCATCTCTCGCTTTTAAAGAGATGGATTCAGCGCCATGCTAATATGGCATTCCAAGCAAACCCAACTGCTGTGATAAAAGTATCATTCTACTATTGCACCAGGCAGAAAGAATCGATAGGGCTGAATTTGTACAAACATTGTGGGTATCAGTCTCATAAATTGGAAATACAGATTAGCTAGGCGAGTTTCATAGTACTCAGTCTCCATCTCCCGTTCCTTCGTTTGCATTGGGGGCGGCATGATCCGTGTCGTCGACATTGTGAGCAGGATCTGGAGTATCTACTGTAATAGGCCCCCGAAATGGAGGGCACAAACTGTAAAGAGGTAAGCCCAGCCTGTCCAGCAAGTCCTTAATGTTGACGCGCATTGGGACTGCAACTCCCTGTATCTCAATACGAATAGGCCGATAGTCGGACTCTTGTTGAATCTGACCTGCTGACATTTCGGCATTCATAGACTGCTCTTGTCGATCGATGTGCAAAAGCTGCTGAAAGGATGTGCTCTGATGTAGCTCAATTGGAGTACCTTCCGGAAGTCTAGCCTGCGAAATCGCCATATAGTTTTGAGTTGCTTGACCGCTTATTACGCCTTGTTCACGCAGAAAATCAGCGACTCGGGGAAGCTGCTCTTCGATTCTTTGGGCTGTAACCCGTCGCATGGATGTGCTTGAAGCTGTGACCTGCTTGGGTATGTAAACAAATAGCTCGAGGATGGACCCGGCGTGGCCGCCCTTCCTGTGTCGGGCTTTACGCCACACAGTAGTTAGTTGTAATTTGAATCCAGTGCCTTCGACAAGCTGCACGAATGCTTTCTGGTTGGCATTGTTGGTGGGTTTGAGGTAAAGCACGAAGTCTTGCTGCCACTGGGCGGCCACCATTGCTTCGAGCTTCTTTTCCACGACCTTGCGCAGAGCTGTGGATCCATCAGCGGCGGATATCTCAAACTCTTTTGGTGGTGCCTTTTCATGTGCTCTTGTAAATGGCTCATCATTCTTTGCGGTCACTCGACACGTTATTGTGGGCGGGAGTGGAAGCTCAGGTGGAGCTATGCGCGGCATGGTCAGATGGAGAATGAAGTAGATCTTCGAAGGCGATTATTTATATATAGCAAACACAACATCTATCGGATTAAACCTCGTGATCTTACCCTCTCAGTCTTGAGGAGGTTTATTCTGCGTTGCTGAAACACCAATGATGTCTGCATCAAACCGTCCCTTCCCCGCATACGTGTTGTGCACATTGCTTCTTTTCCATTAAGTCGTTATCCCATGTGTCCGCTCTCCTTCATCGCGTCGGCCCCCGCGCTGCTTTTCTATTCCATCGCGTCAACCCCAGGCACCAATGTCACATACACTTTCTCCGTCAAATTGGCTTTGCGCACGTCTTTCTCAATGGCGTAGGCCTCTGCATAGCACGTCTCCCACACCACGTCGTCCGCGGAGTGTGTCTCCGCCATCACGTCGTCCTACGCCGTACACGCCTCCTCCATCACGTTGCCTTAGGACGTCGTGTTAGTATCCAGCATCACGTCAGCATTGGGCATCGGGTGAGTCTCCTGCATCTCATCGTCCCTCGACGGAGTGTTCATATCCTCCATGTCGCTGATTTCGGACGCAGTGTCGGCACAGCAGCCTTCAATGCCGTGTTATTCTAAGCAAGCGCGTCGATCTTGGACGTACTGCGCCTCTCCACCGTCGTGTAGAACTTGGACTTCGCCATCGTAATCCTCTACCCCAGCATAGCAGCCGTGGGCGCTGTGTGCAACTTCTCCCCAACGGCCTTGGGCGTCGTGTGAATGTCTACATCGTGTCGTCCTCGTTGTCGCACACGGCTCCTCAGCCGTCCCGCCCATGTGTGCTGTGCGTCTTCGCCAGAGCGGCCCCTTCGGCGCCGTGCATGTATCTCCCATTCCCCGGCACCGCGTGTGCTTAGCCACCGTGACGCTTTACCACGGCTTTCAGCTTCTCGCTTTGCCACCCCAATGCTGAATGTCCTAACGAACCACGATTTAGCTGACGGGTAACTCAAATTTATAGAACAAAAATCAGAGAACGAATGTCCGATGTTGATTTAAATCGGACGGCAAATTAAAAGAAAGAGGCAATACTTATTCTCAAACGGAATAGCCCCTAAAGACGCTGCAAGGCGCTTAGCGTACACGTAGGAATGCGTGTTTTCTAGCCCACACTATTAAATTACGTAATACGTTTTTATTAATAGTTTCTGCAAGATGACTAAAAGAATAGCTACAACTGTTTTGTTGTAAAAATGATAAGAACATATCTGAATGTCAGGTAACTGACTGAGCTGGCAAATAGTAGTACATCTACAACAGAAGCTGGCCGTAAGAACAACGATGTGCTAATAAACGCTGTCACGTGATCCATAAAGATAGATAGTTTTAGATGATCTCTATTGTTCTCTAAGAGTTGTTTAGACAGCAAAATCCGATACTACTTAATTGGCAGACGTATCGCCGACCGGGGCATAGGATAAGATTTTAAATGGAGCGGCAAGACACCAACAAAACACGAGAGGAGTTAATTTTTGTTGGCTAAGTAGACCCCATAAAGAAACGTTGAAAAACTTGAGGCCTAAATGACGTTTACAGCTATCCATTATCGCTAACCTAGCAAATAAAAAGCACTAGCGTCAACATCAACAACAGCAAGACGTCTTGCGACACACTAGCCAAATGCTTTAGCCATAACTGACACAAAATTGAGTGGCTAATGGCCAATTCTGAATCAGCACAAAATGAACGCTGTATGCATAACAATATTACAATTCGAATATTTTCTAGCTTTCATTAAGTTTTGTGTGAGAAGTGAGCAATTTTTAGATTCTCAAAAGCTCAAATAGGCTGTACAGGACAGACCATTACTATCATGTGAGCTTAGAAATGGCCCGTGATATCGAGCACAACGCTAAAACCTAAACATACTGTGTAGCTTTCTATAAATGTAATTTGAAGTGCAGGTGGAAGATGAAGAAACAGTGACAGCTAGCTATATTAAACCGATTACATAATAATATTAATTCAAGATCATTAGAACAATTATTTCAATCAGGAAATATGATGCTAACCCAGATTAATGAAATTAAAAAAGCAATTTAGGCACACAGGGGTTCAGCGGTTTTTACAATAATTATCCCGCCAAAGCGCAGAGGAGGCAGGAAGGTCAAAACAAATATTAATAAAACTAAAACTAAACTACCGCCGCGTGGCGGCGGCGCTCGACTAGTGCAAAATACAAGCTGAACAACACGACGGTGCCGGCCCAGACACCAATCCCACGAAACGATGTGCTGCTAAAGAACATGACCGGAAGCATACTGTACGGTGGGCTGGATTTGGTTGACGGATACTACCTGATCGAGAGCAACTCTAAATGATGCCGGGCTAACACCCGGCGACATTCAACTCCCTAATGACGCAACTGGTCTGGCCATTGCGCGCCTTCGTACAAACGTACTTCGACGCCAGTTTCGTCCATAGCCGACCGAGGGCGGTAAAACAGCCATGGCGGTACATTTGGGGCACCTCCGTCGAGTGGTGGACGTGACTCGAGCGAACAAGCTCTACGCCAGCATCGACAAGTGCGTCTTCGCGTCACCAGAGCTCAAGGCGCTTGGCTGCTTCGTCAGCAACGCGGATGCTTGGGATGACCCAGCAAAGGTTAAGGCCATAGCAACATGGTGAACGCCCCGATCCCTGAAGAATCTTCGAAAGTGATTGGTCTTGGCCAAATACCTTAACTAGTACAGGGCAGGGTACGCGGGCCTCGCTAAGCCCTTGTCGGGCCTCCTTCAGAAGGACGCCGACTGGCGCTGGAAGCAAGAGCACCAGGATGCCGTTGACAGCATCCAAATCAGTCTCTAAGAAGCTCTTGTCCTGGCCCTGCCGGACGCGACGAGGCCGTTCAGCGTCGTCTGTGATTCCTCCGACAATGGCATAGACTGTGCATTGCAAGAGATTAACATGGGTGGACGCGAACGAGTCATCTCCTTCCAGTCGAGGCAGCGCAAAGCTGCCGCACGGAACTACCCTGTCCACGACAAGGGGTTCCTGGCAACGAAGAATACCCTTGTGAAGTTTTGGGTTCATCTTCTGGGCTCATGGTCCTTTGTAATTTACACAGACCACGCAACTTTGAGGATGGCGACGTAGTTGTACTCCGAGAAGAAGGACGACCAACTGTCCTTCTTCTCGGAAAACAGCTTCCGCGTTGAGTAGAAGCCAGGGAAGCTTAGCGTGCTTGCAGACGCCCTCTCTCGGCGTCCAGACTACGCGTTGGTCACGCGGATGACAACGCATCAATATGATCGGATACGCATGGCGTATTAGGGCGTTGAGGCCGTCGCGTCTGTCGTCAAGTTCCTAGCAGCATTCCCGGCTCCACTGATATGAGCTGAAGGCCGACCGCTTCTATTATCGAGTGGAGCCAAGTGAACCTCTCCGGGTGGTAGTACCCAACGACGAGGATCTGAAGTTCGACATCCTCGCAGAGGCAGACGGTGCGCTCTCCGTGGCCACTTGGGCCGCGAGAAGACCTTCCTGTCAGTCGTTTAGGCCTACATGTACAAGTGGGTCGCACGGTACGTGAACACATGTCACACATGTCAGCGGGTTGAATCCGCAGAGCTCGCTTCGGCTTTGCTACAGTGCCTGCCCGTTCCGGCTGACTATTGGAAGTCGATAAATCTTGACTTCATATTTGGGCTTCCCGACGACGGACACGGCGACACCGGGATTTTGGTGTTCGTGTGTCGACTGAGCAAGATGGTACAGCAAGATGGTAGATCTTGCTCCGGTTCCGGTTACTGTTACGGGCGAACAAACCGCGAGGTTATTCGTCGATGGCGTGTTCCGCTATCACGGTTTCCCGGAGACGATTGTCGCGGACCGAGGCCCGCGGTTCACGGCTGCGTTTTGGAAAACGCTGTTTCATATACGTAGACCCGTCTACTGATGTCTACCGCGGATCATCCACAGACAGACGGAGCGCGTCAATAGAGTGCTCGAGGACACTCTGCGCAGTGCGTCCGCGAAAGCCCCAAGTACGTGGTCGACGCAGCTTCCAGTTGTTGAGCTCGCGCTCAACAACGCGGTGCACGCGTTTCCGGTCTCAAGCCGCTCTACTTGAATGGCTTCCGTCACCCCACAGTGCCTATCACTTTCGAGAAGACACTGCATCCTCTATTCTAAGTGGTAGAGAGGCTCGGGAAGATCTTATCTCCCATGTTTCAGATGTGAGACCGCTTTCGCTGCCGAAGCAAGTGTAATCTTTTGTGGATACCAAGCTGAGCGCGGTCAGCAGGGTCAGCAATGCCGTGGTAGCGGTCCAGGACAGCCAGAATGCGTCCTTCGACAAACATGGAAGAGTAAAATAACTTGTATTTTAAAGTTAGGAGAATAAGTGATATTGAACCCAAAAAAACTATCTCTAGACACGGTAAGCTCTGTCGGCAGCAACAAGCTGATGCAGCGCTTCATTGAACCGCTCGCAGGCCTGGTCAGGCATGATCTGCCGTACTCCATCGACCTGTCCACGTAAATAACGATGCACCCAACGTTCTACGTTGGACGTCTTAAGCGGTATTTGGTCCACAGGGGGTTGCCAATTCACAGACCCACTTAGGCCCAACTCCTCGAAGCGAGGGCTAGCAACAGACGTCGAATAGGACGTTAGAGCAGGTAAATAAGCCTTGGGCGGAAAAGCAAGGCTGCGGTCGAGACAGTACGCCGGAGGGCCGCCGTACGAACGAGCCCTATAGACATACGCTGTGTACAACGAGTACGCACCATACGCGTACGACTGGGAGTGCGTCGAATGCGACTCCAGACGTGACAGCAGAGCCTCGATACGTCGAAACATGCGGAAGGCCTCGTCAAGATCGGACGAAGAGGCCCACCGGTCAACCCGCAGATGCAGACACGAGACACCACGCCCCAACAGGACCAGTCGGCCCGCAAGACAAACGAGCACGCTGTGATTCCCGGCCTGGGCGGCAGCCGCGCTGCCAGTCTCAAGGCCAAGTGCAATTTCAAGCACGAGGACGAGTTGGCAAAGGCGGTCAACCTCAGGGTCCTACCTCGGACCCGCAGGAGAAGAACTCGGTCGAGAGTAAGGTTCCGGAGGCGCCGATTACTTATACCTGCACGAGGGCACCTCCGCCCTTGCTTGACCAAAACCGAGAAGTCCCATACTACGCGGAACAGATCTTCAAGGGGTGG
>NW_003303722.1:752093-819350 GCF_000142945.1 Phytophthora infestans T30-4 | reverse complement strand
TGGGCCAGTTCTCGGGGCAAACCCAGGGATAATCCCAGAGAGGGTAGAGACGACCCCGGTTCTCGGTTTTCATACGCCAAGTCGTGAAGTCCATCAGAAGCACGCACCGGGCCGCCTCCAAGTTGTCGAAGAACAACTGCTCCTTCTGGACCAGGGCACGTTCATAAACGCCCTTAGAAGTGTGGCTATCGACAAGGCCACGAGGAAGTGAGCCCCAGAGCTCTCCTCGGGAGGCCAATAACCTCTTTAGTTGATGGCAGCTCCCTGGTTGACGGGTGCCACTGCCGGGCCCCCACGCATGCACTGGGCAGGTGGGAATCCCTCCTGTTGCTGATCAAGGCCGCTCGTGAATAGCCCCCCCCCCCTCTTCCTCTCCATCCGAGGAGCCGAAGAGGTTCCGATAGGAGTACCCAGTTCTCCTCGAGGAGTGGGGACTTTGAAGCTGTGCGCTTCTTAGAGGGCTTGGCGTCGTCAGCCTTGGCTGCCTTGGTACGCGCAAGACCCTCGGCGAGCGAGAGAGGTTTGGGGGGGGTCTCCTTTTTGTCTTCGCCAGCTTTGAGAGAACCCCTAGCCTTGACGGCAGGACTCTCAGCGCACACATACGTCTTCGGACTGTGGTCATCGTGGTCACTAGCAAGCGAGTGCAAGCTGTCGTCGTCGTGCTCGCTGGGCACTGGAGTGTGCCAGCCCACGGAACCCACAGGAGCATGATGAGTGCTCCCGAACTCGGCCAGGCAGACACACGCCTGACCTAAAGGCAATCACCATGTTTGGACGAGTACTGCCAAACAGGGAACGTAAGATATTTGAATCCAATATGGAGATTCTGACCCGGTTCAAATGAACCGTGGCTCAATACTACGCTACGCTACTTCAAGATACAACTCAAGGACTACTTAGAATCTAGTATAGTGAAATGCATATACTTACATAGGCTACCAAGGGAATGCTAAGAAGCCCTTCATCGTAGCCGACAAACAACTAATCATTTCAATCTCACATTCCAATTTACCTTCTTCGATGCACATCAGCTGTCTCCCACGCCTTACCTTCGAGTCTCCATCGTTAGAGTCTCGCCGCCCTCCTCCGCTTCACTCCTCACCACGCGACTCGTTCCTCGTCGCTGTTCCTCTGCGCCGTGCTCTCACCAGTCGTCCCATCTCGTAGCACTTGCCGTTTTTCGTCCGGGAGGGGGTTCTTCATTCTCTATTCGCTACGCGACACGTGGAATGCCGCTCGTTGAGCGTGTGTCGTCTTTTGTTCGCCTCCACATTCGTCGGGTTTCTTCGTTGCGACCTCATTTCATACGGCTTGCCGTTTGGAATGATTGCGTGTGTATTGGACTAGCGTCTGGTCTATAAGAACTTCATCGCTGAATTTTTCGACGATCAACCATGACTTCCTTAAATCCTCAAGGATGGCCAACTGGCGCTATCACGCAGAAACGCATCGAAATGGTTGACAAGCAGCAACAACGACTTAAGGCCATGTGTAAGCGTCAAGTAAAAGTGGAAGGTATCCGTCTGTCTGAATTTCATGGCACGATGGGAGAATCTGTTGATTTGTACTTTAGGCGACTTGCTCAGTACTTTGAAGCCAAAAACATCCATTGGCAAAACGACAACAAGCTTTCGAATTCTGACCATTACTACCGCGAACTTTACAGGAAATACTGCCCTTGGTACAAGCTGAACAAGCGTGATATTAAGGACATGCAGGACCTTTTGGCCGGGTTGGCCGATGAATGGGTGCCTGCGGATTTGCAATAGCGCTTACGGGATCCACAGTACGCGCTGAAGGAAAAAAATGATCTAGCTTGGAAGATTATATATCTCGCTTCCGTGAAGCCATCCTGCAAGTGACAGACATGAGTGAGCTGAACAAGATCACTTTTTTTTTTACTTCACACGTGGACTCGTCAGTCCTACGCGCGAAGAGATGCACTATTGTCGCTGTACAATAGTGTCGCAGGCAATGAAAATTGCTTTTGAGTATGATCGATCGCATCATGTCCACGGTAAGCAATATCGTCCACCGTTCTTTTCGCAGGACCGACCACGCTCTCAGTCCAACAACAATTCGCACCAACAGCAAGCCACGCCTATGCGTCTTTAGAAGAACGAGCCGGAGCCAATGAGAATTGACTCAGGGAGTACTAGAAATCGCCGCTCTGCTTCTTCTTCGTCGTCTAGCCAGCGATGTCGTTACTGCAAGAAGTCTGGTCAGCTTGAAGAACAAGGAGAAGTATGCTCGAGCTAACCGTCACGAGCAATCTGCCGCAAACTTTAATTCTTCTCCTACAACTGCTGCTGCTGAACGAGCGTCTATGACCCGTTCCGACGATCAGGTTGAGGTTGTTGAAGTAGAATAGAAGTCCACGTTCATCTTGTCGTCCATGCATCGTGAGAATGAGCTTATTCGTAAAAAAGAAAAGACTATTGATTGGAAACCTGTCGACATCATGTTCGACAGTGGTGCTACATGCAATGTTGTTCGCCCAGGGCTAGTCGCTAACACCGCGACGTCGGGTGTCCCTCAAGTCACTCGGTTTGATGGAAGTTCTACGAAAACGGATCAGTGAAGAAAGGTCAAGTGACTATTAAATTTGGTCGCAATCGTTTCCGCAATCCCCAAGTCATGGAAAGGTCACTTGGGTCTGCCCGATATGTAATCTTGGGAAACCTTGGTGTAGCAGGTTTCAGCCATGCACCAATTGGCGTTCGCATGAGATTTTTTTTTCAAGCGGTTATTGAAAGCTTTCGATGGAATTGGACTTGTAAAACAAAACGCACGGTGCCAACACGAACAACTACAGATTCCTTAATATCCAAGCCGGCAATGGCTTCGGAAAGGTAAACTATTTTTTTCATTTGTAACGTATGTTCAAGAATATTACTGGATAAAAACATTTTGTACGCTTTGTATCAGTACTGGAATCAAACCACACCGATGGTGATGGGTTTATGAGTTAATAGATAGGGTCAGTATGTACAACACGCGCTTGCTGTGAAGGGCAGCTTAAACCAATTTAATTAATCGAATCTGTCACAGAAGAATATCCATGTGGTGGTGACCGACAAGGATCTCAAGGAGAAAAACGCTCTCACCGAAAACTTCTTTGAGGCCAGGCAGATCACTTGCCAATTATATGTTATCTCAGGCTTTTGGTTGTAATCCTTGGCAAGCGCATTTGACTGAATGTATTGTAACCTTTGGGTTGAAACCAGATGCAGCCGGATAGCAGATGCCAACAAGGAAATAATTGGAGTGTTACAGTTGACGATGAAAGCTGAAAACGTAAAGGCGTACAATACGTATTGGGGTGACATAATGCGCTCGCTCGCCTACAATAAGTTATACCTGTTTCTCCAATACTCTGAATTTAATTGGGAGACATGAAAAGAGGAGTAGTTCGCACACCTCCGTGATAATGTGCCCTACCTGTACAATCACACCCTCAACCGGATCGAAAGTGGCTGGGGGAAGCTCAAACAAATGGTGGACCGAACGGACCCCATACATGATCTCATTGGTACGTTGGTGATGTTACAAGAGTGGTCTGAGGAGCGGTACATTAATTATTTTGGTGATTGGGAGATCGTCAGATTCTAATTGCTCATTATGCGGCTGACCCAAGGCTGCTGGCTCTGTACAGCCGAGCGAACACACATAGGTACTCGTGCAAGATCAATACATGTAGGGATGCAGCCCAGACACTGTCTATGAAGTGAAAACGCAGGGTACGACTGCCGAGCTGCGAAAATCTGGAGATATAGATGGCGTTTCATTGTCGATCAAATGGTACGCTTCTTTTGATTCAGCTTGTAAATTTGGTTCCATTTTGTATGTTTGGAACCATTTAGTACGTATGTACCATAATATTATCTGGTACGGTTTGGTATAACATAACGGATTACATGTTGAACCCTTTTATCCTTGCCGCGTTTTCAGTGCAATTGAAGATACATGGAAACGCTGCTCATACCTTGCAGACATGTTATCTACCTGCGTTATGCTAAGTCTTACGAGTCACCTATTTCCCCCGCCGAAGTTCTAAATATTCGGTAGTTCGTTTTGGCTCCTTAAAATGATTTATTCACAGGATACGTGGACGATAGAACAGTGTTGCGCACCTTCCGTAATAGCAAGCTCAATAGTTGGACGTTGTCCAGGGGTCAACAGTACAATATGGCGGGTGCGTTTTGCAAGCGAATTCAATGCATTATGGTACACCGGTCTACGGAAGCTTTTAACTCCACGTTTTATGTTCTAAAAGCCGTCAATCATCTATGCAGCGCCGGTGGTGTCCGTAAGCTTGGAGACGCGTTAGCGGTAATCATGGGTAAATACTACCCTGGCTACTATCAGAAGCAGAAGTAACAAAAACCACTTTATTCGACAGAGCTTGGAAATAATTATTTTCAACTACCAATATGCAAAATCCACACACGCTACGCGTCGCAATATTTCAACAGCGAAGAATGCACTACCGTCTGCAAAGCGTGAAGCATCGTGTCACATTGATGGCCTATAGAAGGGTGAAGATACAAGTAAAACTTTCTGATGTTATCCTGCTGTTATCAGACAAGTACTAATACGCACGTGCCGGTAAAAATGGTAATTCACATGTGAGATTTACATACTTCCTGTTGTAACGCTCACGTTTTGCTTTGTAGCTTGAGCCGCTTCCTATGACTGCAGTGAGGACGCAGGGCCCACATACGGTGCAGCGTATGAACGTTGGCCAGCCCACGCCACAGCCGTAGGTGTTCTTTCTAAGGGATATCGGCTCAGAACCGATCTCGCACAGTGAAATGAAAGAAGAAAAGAAAAGAAGGGCATGCCGTCTACGTCACCCGTTGGGATATGTACGGGTGTGCGACGGTGGGTTAGCTAATTCACGTGGTTCTTATTATAGACGCTGGGGAAGCCATGGCCAACGTGATGGCAACGCTGGAGTGGATTGAAGGTCTCTTCATCCCGACGTGAGGTACCACCGAGCCATTTGACGATTGCCATTTCCTACGTAAGGTATGGTGAAGCACTTTCTCAAAAATATAAGACGGGGCTGTGAAAAGTTCTTATCTCGGATTAGTGGATGTGCCCGGTGAATAGGGTGGAACAGATCTAAATGAAGTGAATCAAAGGTGAAACGCTGGGTGCCGCAGATAGCATAAAATCATACCGTTGATTGGCGATCCAGGGGTGATGTACCTGAATCCATACCCTATAGATGCTGCCTGGATGGACCTGAAATAGGAGAGTAAAGAAAATGGATATAGGGGATAACAGTAGCTAAAAGTATGAAGAATGGCAGGAGGAGCACTGTTGGTGGCAGTATAACTCAGATCCACCAAGTGGAGGCTTGGATCCACCCTCGCCCAAGTACACCTAGGTGAAATGGGAGCGGGTGAATCGAGTGGGGTCCTATACAGTAAGGGCAAAAGACACCATCTGAAGGTGGATATGGCGTGAATGACGGGTGGAAATGTAAGCTGCACCACTAGGCGTTCCAGATTCAACTGTCCCCAGGCCGGATCCAACGGATCAAGGATCCCACACAGAGAAACTGACATTTGTATACAAAGGGTAATGAATCCAATGGACCTCGAACTTCCGTGGAGCGATGGAGGCTGTAGACACCAGTGATGTGGTGTTGGATGATTGAAGGGCTCAGCTCTACAAAGTGTGTACACTTACGGAAAGGTGATTTAAAGGTACTTGGATCCTGGACAATGGACCCGTAATCTGGCAATCTTATGATGATTAAGCCATGGATTCGGTAGAGCTGATGCTGATACAACTGGAGTAATGGACCAAGGTGAGAATGGGCAGGCAGCCGAGCCTAGTAAAGGGATTTAGTGGGTAAAAGACAAAAAAACATAGATAGTAGAAATCTAGGCTGGTATAGACTTACCTACAAATCAGACTTCAATTCGCACAATATCACGCGAGTGTCTTTCTGCCCTCAAGAATCGGATCTACATTGACCACACGAGCTCGGTGAAGGTTGGAAACCGCAGAGCTAGCGTTGATAGGGATAATAGCATAATATACTGGCCAGATTCTACCAGCTAGTACGCTTTCCGTTTCATGTGCAGATCCGTAAATTTAACCGGATTTACCACTTGACCATATATGCCAAAGAATCTCTCAACGCTCAAGATACCGCTAGGAAAGCGGGAAGTACGGCGCAAACGAACCATAAGGCAAAGGAGCACATTCTCAAGGCAGCCTGACGGCTAGATCCCAGATTTAGGACCTCGATCCACGAAGTTCGAATAGTTGCTTGAATCCACAACTACTACTGGGTGCAGAGTGAAGATCTTACCCCTCCTGCTCAGACCTTACCCCTCCTGCTCTGCCCCATCCACACGATTCGCGAAGACACTCAAGCTTCACCACTTTAGCACTTCGGACGTTGCCGAGAGAGCAACATCCCGCCCAACCGACGGGTACCCAAGGTGAGGAAATTTTAGCAGATCACGGATAATAGAGGGATCCCTTCCGGTTAGTCGGTGTCTGGGTGCTGTCGGAATGTTGGTGATGCAATCTCCCAGATTTTGCTGATCCAGCTACACCACAAAGGTATATACAAGTTTTCCGGGTTTTGTGTTTTGTTGGTATGAAACCCAAAACTGATACTATCGATTTTTATCTAGCTTGTGTTTACAGCAACCATGGGAAACCAAGCGCTCAACAAGTACTCACTCAGAGGCGAAGAAATCCAAGGTGGCCGTCCGTTGGAGTTTAGAGCCAAATGTGGTTGGGATCGTCATGAATACGAGCTGACATTAATTATCTTAGCTCGTGCGTATGTCTACAAGCATATGGGGATTGTTTCCCCTGAGTGCTATCGCTGCGCGACTTGCTGCGATAGAAGAAGGCCTTCGGCAACACACGGCGCGTTTCACTCCGCGGTGAAACGACAGATTGATGTCGCTAACAGAGGGTCCTGTCACTGGATGGCATTCTTTATTGACATGTCCTCGAGTAACGCGCCATGCACTGTTTGTTCCAATGCAGTCGAACGCAAGCTACGATGCGCCGGAAAGAGCCACACAAGCGGCTATAATTCCCCAACTGAGCCAATCTCAAATACGCTTCGAGCAGTGGACGCAGTGCAAGCAAAAGACTAACATTCATGTTGCATCTGGAGTAGATTATTCTAAGCGTCGATGCTTACTGGACACACGTGGCCTGACAGCTACTCCGATGTATAACAGTACATATACCTACGCGTGTGTGCGCGAGAGACAAATGCAAGGGGAATTTTGTTCGTTAACATTGATTTTGATATTTGGTTGCGCTCAATTTTGTTTTGTAGCTTAGATCCAAGATCATTTTTTGTACAGCACGTACACAATCCGGTACCAAAAATACGAATTTACGAGCGTATCCCATTTTCCAAAATTTTACCTATGGTAAACTATGATGAAGTCGAATATGACGTATAATTCCCAGTATACTAAGCAGTCTGCTATTACATGTATTATAGAGCGCGATCTATGGGAATTATGCCGTTGTATTGGATGGCGCTGTATTTTGTTGGTAAGCGCTGACAGCTCAGGTGGCCTAGACACCTGGTTTATTGATGTCCAATTGGGGCGCAGGGTCGTTGCGGGATCAAATTCGCTAATTCACCGCACTATAACCGTAAGTCGCTTCGCTCTTTTATCTTTACCTAGCTCTCTTTCTTCAATTTCATGTCGTATTAATATTATAAGCTCAACCTCAGTAGATCCGATCAGTGGCTTGCGACCACCACCGATGCTGCGACAGCGAGATGAAGCTTCGGCGCGAATTTACTCTTGGTCCCTCCACCATTGCGGAAGGATGATGCGCTTATACGCCAACCCAACTGACGAAAGTGCTTTTCGGCACATGATTTAATTCCACCACCTCCTGTCGCTATCCAGTTGATCGCACGTTATTTTCAACTCCCTTGCGTTGTGGCGGCATAACCGCAAAATTGGGAATGATCGTACTTAAAATGTTAGCTGAACTGATTCTAAGAAACTCTAGAACTGTAGGGTACTTTACACTACGATCAGCTTAAAAAATTGTGCTGAAAGGATTCTGTAAAAGTGCTAGAATTATGGAGTTGTATTTAATGCCGTACTATTTCTATAAAACGCTTACAACCAGGGCGCTCAATTAGATGGGGGGGGCACTATTTGCTATTTTGTTTTATCTTCGACACCATAAGGGTCAATATGTCAAGTCCTTCGATAGACGATATACCTGGTATACTCCCGCCGCGTAATCCGGTCTCAAAAAAGTAGCCGAGTTATCTCAGCTGTACACCCAACCCTCCGACTAATTATATCTTAGTTCTGGTACGTGGGCCGATCAACCTCCCTTCAACATGCTCCATCGTACAATCTTTTGATATACACCAGATATCATCGACATTTTGTACCTGTGCACTCTTTATATTAAAGCTAAATTTATAGATTGCTTATGACACCCTGTTATGCCAGTTTTGGGAGGCGTTCATTTATTATTACATGTCTTTCAGGTTTTACTACTAAACATTACTGTAGGGTTGGGAAAGACTACTAAAGCATATTTGATCGTCATCCAGCGGACAAATATGACCAGACAGTATAATTTCCGCGGCAATATCAACTGAAGAGATACGTAACAGTCATGTTTCCAGTGCACTTTGTCCTTATAGATGCTAGACTTGCGCACACCAAATTTCAGCTACATTGAATGAGCAGCCGATCTTCTTTTTAACCCACTGGCACCTCTCCTTGTGTTAGAAATAGCGTGGTATTAATAATACAGAGTGTATCACGCCTTGAATGAACTTACCGGTTAGGCGCCAATAGCCAAATTTAATTCAGTTCTTGGTTTCAGACGGATTCGGTATGATCCAGTAGTACCGATATATTCGGCTCACTTGTCTTTTCGCAGATTTTTCTGAGCCCAAAATGTGAAACTTTAACCCGTGGGCTCACAGTTTCCAAATACAAAACAAATAATGTAGCAACGTTGCCCGAGAACGAGAACCTGTTGCAGATAAGTCGCGGTTTTCGTCCTTTCGCATATAAAACTCCGAGCCCAAAATTTCTCAGAAACAAGTTCCTGATTCTCAGGGGTTCTGAGTAATTATCAGAACCGTAGTCCTGGTTGGGTTCTTTTTAGCGTGGAGTTGTTATACAAAATTCTACAGTAATCAATCATATGGCTAGTTGTAAACCCTGAAGACATCAGTGTATACTTTACCGGTATGTTATTTTCCATACATTGCCGCATCATCACCTCGAAGCATACTTTTCATGGGTTGTCCTGTCAGTTGCCCGCAGTAGCCCATGATTCAATTTTTAATTTATACCGGTACTGTACGGTAGCAGGCCTTAAAGTTGGCTGCCATTAGACATTTCTCTCTCCACTACCTAGTGCTCAAATCTCAAGAATTCCAGAAAATTTAGCCATGAACAGGCTTGTTCTTTTGGCGGTCGCTTTTGTGTATTTGTTAATGTATGCTGACGCGACCAGGGAGTCCAAGTTGAAGGAATTAATGGACGATCCGACTCGAGAGTTTCAGAATAACCTCGCTAGGAGGAATCTGAGAGCTGACAGGTCCGATGAGGACGAAGAGAGAGTGAATATTCCCGGCTTTAACAAAATTGCACAAGTGTTTAAGTCCAGCAAGACTAAAGAGCTTCAGGGTCTACTCAAGGCAGACGATTCGCTCGCAAACGCCTTCAAGACGTTAGGGCTAAGCAAAATGCCCATCGGCAAGGACAACTTTATCGAGACGGATATGGTGGCTAAGCTCTTTTCGAGTCCCAACTTCAAAATTTGGGCTCGGCATGCTGCAAACGTAAACAAGCAGGACCCAGAGAGCGCGATGCTTGCCGCTCTGACGAACGTCTTTGGTGAGAAAGAGGTGGCGACGATGATTTTAGTGGGGAAGCTTAGATGGAGATCAAAGAGTATTGCCCAGAAGCTGGAGACCGCGCAGCTCAGCAAGTGGTACTCGAAGGGGCTTGCAGCAGACGACGTGTTCAGGCAGATTTTGAGCGCGGATCCAAGCAGGATTAAAGGGTACGGGCGATACAAGGGTATTTGGGAGAACTACTCGTATTACTTTATCAAGAGAGTGGTGAACTATTAGGAAACTTAAAGATCTCTTCAATGTAGCTTCATTATCTCAATTCGTAGGTTTTAGTAGCAACAATTTCCGCTCAAATCATTGACATCTCAGGTTACGGCGATGAAAACAGCTGACCACGCAGGTCACTGTGCTTTGATCGTCGTTTTCTCAAGAAGTGGGGCCCAGTACGACCCAAAGGCGCAATGAGCACTACCCATGACCGGATCTTCGTTCTTCCCACCACGGGGAGCGAAGAGCCGGCTTTGGATGTCCACGTTTTTTTGGTAAAATCATAGTCTCCAACATTATTGTTATGGCGGCGGGTGCTTCAGCAGTGACAGCGACACCGCGTACGTCAATACGTGGCCAGTTGCACAAAGTCCGGCTCGAACGTCATGAAGCCTTCAGATGTCACGCGAACGAGTAAGGCTGTGGTCGCTCGCTTCATGTCAACGATAACATTTAGCTGAATGCATAACGCAGAGACCAATTTTATTTAACACCACAGTAGGCCCTGCAGGCGTCGTGGGTTGTTCCGGGAAGTCCATCAGCACGAGCAGCTTCTGCGTCCAGGGGTACGTAAAAAACAATGGTATATGGTCATAATTTATGGCCATTATGTATGGAATCGCGAAAAATGGGACGATAACCATAGTAGTCAATACAAAGTACTGCACAAGTGAAAGGTGGGAAGTTCTATCTCCAGTTGCTTTTAGTGTCTCCTATTCATTGGTAATAGCGTAATGATATCGCATTTGACCTACCGATAACAGTGCGTTGAAAATGTGTGTCCTTAGGTGATCGTCGATCAGATGGCCTCCCCATCAATAGTCCTTAATCATTTGCGGACGTCTCACTCTACACCTTACCCACTACATGTAAACGTGTGGAAGCGAAGCGTTGGCTCGATGTCACATGACCAGCATCGTGTAATGCAAAAGCCGTCGACACAGGTACATGTCCACACAGCTTCCTGATACCCATTAGAAACCCCAGCGTCAGTAATACTAAATTTGCTCACATAAGTGTCCTATTTTTCGCGATTTTGTGTCGTTACCCGGTGTAAACCACTGCAGATCGTACTCGATGACGTCATTTGGAGTCTGGGCAGTACGTGCGGCATAAACTGTCTCGCTTAGGGCCTGTTTCATTTGAGAATAAGTGGAATAGGAATACCGCAAAGATATACTACCCTACCCTTGGCAAGGAATACAAAGCTTTTATTGGCTAATAAGATAATCCAAGGAATAAGTTATTTTGAGCTTGAAAGTCAGAATAGTGAGAATATCAAGGATTACCTGTACAAGCCGATACATCATGGTTGGACTCGAGAAGGCCGGGTGCAGTTTCCAAATAGCTTCAGCAAAGCGCAATGGACAACGAAGTCGCTGCTGCCGTTGTCTGTGTGATAATTTGCGCATATGCATTTTTGTTTAACGTTGACGGTAGGGGCATGCGCGATGCTGACAAGGAGGTACACACAGTAAGAACAATTTTTTTTATACTCAATGATGACCGTCGGCAGGATGATGCCAGCTTTCGAAGCGCCTTTCGGGTTGGGCGTGGGTGCTTCGAAGCTGTTGTGGCTTTTCTCGAGGCCCAATGGTCAACATATCACAAGGGCAATCCCAATTCCTTGGGTAGAAACAGAAATTTTTTTCTTAGGGAAACGGTAGCTCTTGTACTCTGTTACCTCGGATCGCGTGGGAGTTTGAAAGACGTCTGCCAAAAATTTGGTGTCAGTACGTCTACAGGCTCCTGCGCTTTAGCTCGAATTATTCATATATTGTATTGTGAGCGAGGACGCTTTATTTTTTATCCTAAAAATGTATTAGAGTGGTCTGAGGTAGCGTCAGGTTTTGAAGGTGTATGCGGAATTCCAAACGTAGCTGGAGCTATTGATGGAACTCTAATCAAGCGTTCTCGCCCGGCGGCGTTTTGGGGTTGGTACTGTCGTAAGGGGTTTCCAGCTTACAATGTGATGGCTATTGTAGATGTTCATCAGAGATTTATGGCTTTTTCAGTTAGACCAGGGAGTTGCAACGACCAGTCTGTGTGGAGCCGTAGTCTAATGGGGAAGTATGTCAAACAAAGGTTGCCTGTGGGTATGCACTTCATAGCAGATGATGGCTATGCGTTACGCTCCTACATGCTCACACCCTTTGCCCACTACGAGCGAGCCAACCTTGTAATTAACAAGCTCAACAAGTCACATTCAAGAACACGCATGCCGGTGGAAATGGCATTTGGGGCTGTCAAAGGCCGTTTCCAAATTTTGAGAAGAGAACTCGATATGAACAGCGACGTTGAAGACGAAAAATTATTGCAAGTTGCTTCGTGCTACATAACTTTGCCTTAACGTACGAGCGCAATACCCTATTGGAGCTGGAAACCCTGGTACTTGGAGAAAGAGACAACAGCATGCAAGATAGCATGGTTCAGCATAACGACGATGGCAACGGGTGCTTTGAAACCTTGTGAGTACACGAAGGCGCGGCAGAAGAACTACAAGCAGGTCATCAAAAATGCAGTGAAATCGTTAGCATGTTAGTAAATTCCGTCACCATTTAATTTCAATGCAACAATTACCTTTGGGCCAACATGGCAGTTACAGTTGCCAGTACTGCCTTCGTCACTGAATCCGCCACAGTGTCTGCTATTGCGTCCAGCTTGGACTCTATGTCGGCAACCCGATCTCCAACTTCAGCAACATTTCGACGAACTAACGCCAAATCTGCATGGACCGTTGACAATTCACGTGCTTTCGGGGCCGCCGGCTGCCCGACAATATGGTTGACCAACGTCGAGACTGACGACGCCAAGGTCGACAAGTCACGGTCCTTCTTTGATCTCTTGACAGGTGCATCTTTGGCTGGCAAGAAAACTGAATGTCCTTTGCTTTGTCTGGATTTCGTTTGACGCTGGCATTCGGTGTTTGCTTGGTGCCCAGCGTCTTCACTGTCAGAGGTATCACCACGGTCGGAGCCATCACGGCCTACCTCTGTAGAACAAAGGGTGGTCAGACTGCCCTCACGGTCGGCAACAGCATTTCCATTCAACCCGCTGAAAGGCCCCAAACACTCTAGCATTGTATCCCAATAGGCTGGATAAACTACAGCATCCTCAACGTTGTCGCCAGTTTGTGTCTTCTCTCAGCAGTTTCTATAAACCAGCATTCAAACGGGAGTTAACAATCAAATACTATATACCTTTAAGCGTTAACTTACTTTGTATTGCGCGGTTAGAGTCTTGAGTCGACTGTGACACGACTCCCAGTCACGCTGTGCTCAGGCGCGACGCTACCATCTCCCAGTTCGTCTTCTCGTCGTATTTATTACCCTGCCTAATAAATCTGACAAAAATGTCCTCCTCCTGGAAGCGAAGCTTCAGTAGCTCGACAGTCTACACACATACTGTCAATACCATCAATAATTTGATTCAAGATGAGTTGTCCATGCCATATCTCTTCCACAGTCCAATTTGTGGCACGTTTTTTTCTTTGATTGCCCAAGCGGGCTTCAGCTTCTCTTATCATTCTATTGTTGAGTAAAACATGAAGTCGTGAGCACATAAAGAGATTCTGACAAGAAATTATTAAAGCGGAGCATCAGTAGATATAACAATACCTTTCTAGCGCGAAACCCAGTTCAGTAAATAGATGAGCTTGTTTGTTTGGGCGATTATATCTTTGTGTTCAATACCTGCATAAGGTTCACGTTTAGCAGTTAGTAGACATTACCTAAGGTCAGCACAGCATGCAAAACAGCTTTGCAGCGTAGATCGAGGCCAATCGGAACGTACAGGAACTTTGGGGAGTTTACGAATAGCAGTAGGCCGGTGAATACGCCTAATGAAGCGCCGAAACTCGGTGATTCCAGCAACAGGATGCTTCTGTCTGCGTGTGTGGGGTCTTTGCGAGTCTTGCTGCGCAGAAGCGCCGTCTGTGGCTGGCGTTTAGCTCCTTGTCTACCCCCGTTTGTCCATAGTGATCAGTTTTGGCCACTGGGTTAAGTCCCTTCACAAAGTGATATCAATTTCTACGCTACCAAGATATTCCGAATGCGTTTCATTTGAATTGCTATATCGACAGCTGCTATTCCTAACTTATTCTCAAATGAAACAGCCCCTTAAGTCGCTCTCGATCGCCACACGCTACATCCAATCTGAAGCCCCTTCCTTGCGGTACACTGCGGAAGTGAGTACAGTTGTGCACCTCCAATTCGACAGGGCGGACCATATCAACAGTGCCAGAGCATAAGTGCACAACGGAAAGCAAAAAACAAACGCAAATCCAGTGCGCTGATATTTGTTTTGTTAATTTAGTACAAAATTTACGTTTACGATGCCTGTGTGGCACCAACAGTTTCTAATAGTCTTTGCAGATATGTTGTTCCAGCCTTCAGACAACCACTTCATGGCGGAGTAAACGTCGACCGGCCTGTAAGAAACACCCTTGTAGAACAGGTCCAGCTCAGCGGCTTGCTTCTTGTTCTGGTACTCATTCTTCAGGCACTTCATGATGCCCTGGTCCATGGGCTGCAGTACGGCAGTTGTATTAGGCGGGAGCTTGGGGGTCATAAAGCGCTCCGTTGCCCAACGAGCAAGTTCGGAGTGAGAGCATGCAGGATCTGACTTGTGCTTCTCGCACAAAGACTGCTTTTGTGGTAGAGTTAGGGACATGTAGGAGAAAGGGCGATGTCCCATTGTCTTTGGCGGTAAAAATCAAAGTGTGTGTTTGTATGAAGACGTCCGATTTAAAATTTAAAATCAGATCAATGCGGCGTGTCATCCCTCCGCGAGGAGGGAAAATCGTTGAGGTTAATTGCTAGGGTGGTGATGGGCAAAGGTAATTGCGCATCCGATTCGCGTAATCATAAAATCTGGCGGAATATAGACTGATACCGGTGCCGAACTGGAGGTGCACGACTGTAACACCACAGCCGCCGGGTTGCCCTGAAATGGCTAGTTAGAAACGCGTCCACCTAAGAAAAACAATACTAGGAACTCATTATTGCCATAAAATATAGCATTCAATGATGTATCCAACCCGGCTCAGTGGCGGTAGCCTCGCTTTCTCGCAGTCCAGCGACAGCTCGAGCCACGGTTCTTGGCCGTGCACAACCGGCAACAGTCGCGTCACGGAGAGCCCGCAGCTCACATAGAAGCCATCTAAATTGGCCTAGGAGAAGGGCGTGATGCGTATTACATGAGGCTGCGAGTCCAGAATAACTTCCACGTATTGGTCAAGTAGTTGCGTGGGGAGTCCCCGACGTCTAAACTTTAGACGCCGGGCTTTAGTAATAGCCTGGTCTACCACCACCGAGTGGATACAAAGCACTGTCGGCTTATGTTTTTGCTATCTAACTGATCTTTGGCTGCTAGTGTGTCGTTGGCGAGGGTCTCGGATTCTTCGTCGTCTTTGGTAAGGCAGGATACCCAGAAAAACTGACCGGCGTTTTCTGTCGGAATCGAATGCTCGATTCCTTTCAGGAGGCCAGGCGGAGGTGGTTCGAATGCGACATGGTGAAATGTGCATTCATGTAGTCATTTTAACCCCTCGGTTACCAATTTCGTAAGTTACGAGGGAAAAAGTCGTAAGTTACGACGTATTATAGTGAGCGACTTCAAATAAATGGCTCGAAAAAAGAGGGCACGATACTTTAATCAAGTTAATTTCTGCGGCAAAAAAATATAAGCTGACAGAGGTCGAATCGGCAAGGGTCAAGGAAAGGGTAGGGTAAGGGTAGATGTCCAGATTGCTTGGTGAGTGGACCTCATTCCAGAATTTGCCACGATGGCAAGAGCTCGATCCAGCTTGTGACGGGGTCACGCAGTACCTTGCGCTAGAGGAAGCTGGCTTCCAAGAGTATACAAACTCTTAGTGAACGGCAGTTCACATGTCCCCTTTTACCGAGAGGGAGCGAAGTGACCAGTTTAAGGTAGGTTGTAAATAGAGTATATTTACAGGTAGGCTAAGCTTGAGCTAAATAAACAAACCATAAGTCACCTTTATAAAAGCAATGTCATCAGCCAATGGTTGGCTTCGGACGACCCTGGTACCATGTACCAGATATCCCGAAGTATGGCGTGTCATACTTCTGAAGTATGACGTGTCACGTAATGACGCTGAACCGGTATAAAACACGACGGCACGACGGCGATGTTACAGGTTCAACGCCGTACCAACGACGCTAGAGCGTGACCCCGCTGCACGTATACGGCCTCTGCTGAGTCTGTTCAAAGTCACAGGGGTGGTGAATTGAAGGCTCACCGGCAAAACACGCCCACAGTTTAGAAATAAGAAAAAAATTACAATGAAAAAATTTAAAGCGAAATTCGTACATTCAGTAAATGTTGTGTAAACCTTGTGTAAACATTTCAGCAGAACACGCCCACTTTCGGCGCCAAAACGGAGGATCGCCATGTTGTAACTGACTTGTTTTTTGTATTCAAAAGAAAAATAAGCCCACTGGACTTCAAACCGCCAATGTAATTGCCCTCACGACGCATTTTGCGCCGAAGACCATCAAGTACCGCCCCAAGCCCCGCCCCAAGCTTCACTATGCAGACACCGTACTTGTACCACGTAGAGGACGAAGGTCTCTTCGTCCTCTCTAAAGTGATGGAGGTGACGTGCGAGCTGCGGAAGCCTCATGATGCCATCATTAGCCCGAAAGCGCTGGCGGTGCTCTCGCAGGACTAAGCATGCTGATGGAAAGGAACAATCCATTGGCATGCTGACCTGTTCATTCTTCAACGATGCCAAGCCAAAGCTACACCGGGCCGTCCGCCTCCTCTTGGCCTGGAGCATGAGGCTCTCTCAGGCGCAGGCAGTGGAAATGGCCGAGGCGAGCGAACGCACAGTGCGCGACTGGTATGCGTACTGCTGTGGAACGTGCTCGACGGAACTCCTGAAGACCGAGTTAAAGGTGAAGCAGCACAATTACTATGCTTAAGTTGCTCTAAACTTGCTGGTATGTTGCGTGTAGATTGGAGGTGACGGTCACATAGTGGAGATTGACGAGACTAGCCTGGCCAAGAAGCGTAAATACAATAGAGGCCGCCACTACCAGGAATACTGGCTTTTTGGTGGTGTGGAGCGCGGAACTGGTCGATGGTTTGGACGTATCGTATACGACAAACGAACAAAGCAGATACTTCTTCCCATAATCAAGAAGTTTATCAAGCCACGGTAAGTTTTCATACTTTTTTGGTAATCGGTGCCTCATTTAATTTATTTCTCCTATTATTTTATTTGTAGAACTAAGATTATGTCCGACATGTTCGCTACGTACGTTTGTGAACGTGGCAACAAGCAACATACTCTCGAGAACAACCGTATCCTGCTGTCTATGAACTACACGCATAGCTGGGTCAACCACAGCATCAACTTTGTAGACCCGGTAACGGGAACACATACTAATACTATTGAGGGGCTGTGGGAGACCCGTATCAAGCGCCACATTAAAAGCATGCGAGGCATGACCAAGGACAAGCTCGACTCCTATTTGGATGAGTACATGTGGCGATCATGGGTTTTTTTCGCCAAAGGCTTCAATCGGTCAATACTTTGCTGGTCTGGTAGTTGCCATTATAAGAAATGAATAAAAAAATCTATTTTTTCTTATTTCCAAACAGTGGGCGTGTTTTGCCGGTGAGCCCTTTTGAATGTCGGGCGCAACGTACCAATGGATGAGACCAGTGTGGCGTGCAGATCAAGTCAAGGACGTCACATGTTTGTATACAATCCTATGAAACCTATAGAAAAGTACCACGTCCGTCGGTACGTCGCGTCCTGCTCATATTGGGACCGCGCTTAATTTCAAACTACACTGCAATTAGTGGGATCAAGGCCATCGGCTTCATGGTCTCATTGATCTTGAAGAAACGCAACTATTTAGCCAAAATTTGACAAGGTCTCGAAGATACGTCAACACGTGTTAGAATTTTTGGACCGTTTTTTTATCGAGACGTATTGTCACCATGAACAATTATTAAACGTCTGTCCAGTTGTTGCAAGAACCCGAGCTTAAAGGCTGGTCAATAAGATCCAACAGCTAGCATTTTCCATAGCACACGATTCCTAGAGAAAATAAATGATCACGTGGTGACAACAGCCAGGCTATATCGACTGACTATAGCATGCAAGCTGCTTCGTGGTGTTACGGCGACGACGTCAATATGGCATCAAAGGCAGATCCGTCAACTATTTCACCTGTCATGTGAATGGTAGGAAGTGTGTCAAAAGAATACCTAGTTCCAGCCTGCATAGAAGAATACAGCAAGAATATACAGGGCGTGGCAGACTAAGTTAGATCCGTGGCCAATTATTTATTGTTTAAAATGCTAGCACACGCCATGACCGACGTGGCACGATCGAACGCTTACCTAATACGTAGGTTGACTATGCACGATCGAGCGACCCATGATCATCCCAGGCAGTTTGTAATGGAGTTGGCTAGTGAACATATGAACGGCAAGTGGGTCGTAGCCGCCAGCGAGGGTCGCATGATATTTTGAGCGCAGCTCCAAGACAGCACTACGGTAAGGGATGGGGTCTATCTACCGTACTACTCCGAGCATCACCCGACGTGGCTATCCCTATTCGTGTATGCAATGCGGTTGCATCCAAGCGAGGTCAGGAGAAAACGAGCAGCAAGAGGCAACAATGCATAGTTTGTGAATGGGAGGATCGGCACCCAACCAAAGTAACACCTGTAAAGTTTGTAAGAAGCATTTTTGTTTTGAGAAATGTCAGTCATATTAAGTTATAAAGATCTAATTCGTGAAAAAGAATACCTCTCTGAATAAATTTCAGAGAATATCCTTGTGCGGTTTTTCGTATCCAGAATTGAAAGTGCGTTTTTTGCCAGGCGGGGGGGGGGGCATTATACAGCAAATCCATTGTTGATTTGCTCATTTCTTCCATATCCGAGCCAGATATAGCCCGCTCACTCACAGAGCCGCCGGACACGTTGTCCGCGCTGACGCTGTCGATGGCCTCCGCCAGTAGGTGGTGCGTTTGGGCTATGCGCGGCCGCGGCGGCATTTTGGTCCGTTGACCCAACGCGATTGGTGGAGTTTTTGTGAGGGTCGGTTTACGCAGTGTAGACGCTCGGGAGCCTCGAGCAACTATGTCCGTCGCTCCTCCCTGGAAGGGCGTCAGCTGTATGCTGAGGCCAACGAGAGATACGACCTCTGTCCATCTCGCGACATGGACATTGGTAACTGTATTCGAAGGTCTCTGTCGACCTTGGGGTGGAGTTTGAGAACTGTTGTGTTGGAATTCCCACGTGAACTTTAGCTACAAATGTAGTTAGGACGTTTCCACAGCAATACGTCTACTAGGATAGTAAACGATCGTTCGGGCGGACCTGAAGACCCCAGTTCTGCCCTTGCACCGGGACAAACTGGACCTTGTAAACTACTTATATAGACCAACCAGTAAAAATAAGAACACGCTACTAGCACGAGCAAAGCTAGTATGTGTTATGGATCCTCGTGGTCCCAACAGCGGAAGGGTACCAGGCACGGGTAAGCCTTTTACGAAGGCACCGAGTGTTCAACACTCGGTTGGAAGAATAAAAGGGATGCAATTCAAGCACTCCCAGTCGTGCAAATAGGCAACAATAAGCCGTCACGTAAAATCTCCCGATAGTAATCGGACAAAATACACAGTCTCTTGGCCTTGCCGGATGAACCCTCGCTACAGAGCTTCCAATTCACCGACCGGCATAACACACTCAAACAAGCTTGACCAGACGCTTACATTGAAGCCGGACGTCGCTCTGTGTGCTGATGTGGAAATTCTGTTATGTATTTATGTTTACCCTTTCGGGTCTATTCATAATAAGAAGTCCTAATCAAGTATACAAATATCAAGTGAGCAATGATCCGTTATGGATTATCTTGCACGCCAAGCGTCGTCTGCACCGTCGCATGAGTATCGTTAACCGTCCGCGCCCTGTCCCAGACGGTGAACGTGCTTCCAAAGGGTCGCTGAGTCGTCCGCGAACTCATCATAACCGCCACCGAGGGTTCGTACCGTAGATGGTCCGCTGAATGCGAATCCAGCCAGCCCATTATCAATAAAAAGGACAGCCTGAATTCAGTGACATGTGGACCGTATCCAATACTCGTTGAGAGTTCGGAAGTGACGCCGTCGAGTCCCTTGCACCTTGACGTCTCCGTACATCACATGACTGAGGATTCGTCGCTTGAACATCTTGGGCGGTGTCACGTCTTTGTCGACGGGTAATAATCCGCAACTACGGAGAAATCACTACACCCCAACTGCCCTTGTTGCAATGGAGGACACGGTACTGGTGCCCGTTGTGACATTTCTTCATTCTTCAATTCACCATCCAGTCACCGTATGTCCAATCGTTTGAATCGAGCCGTGTCAGACGCGTTTCAGCGTCTCAATCCTCGCCGACGTCGCGAACGTGAACGGCTGGAGGTACGTCGGCTCATCCTTCTCTTGAATCATCGGCGCCTTGCTCATCACCACGCATTACTCGACTTGTTTCTCAGGAGGGCAACACCGCGGGTTCGAACGCTCTCCAGCCTGCTATACTTCCTCCGACAGCAACGTCATCAGTCGGACCTCCGGCGCTTCCTGCCCCGGCCTCTTCACTCCCTGCGGCAGCTCCTGCAGCACTTCCTGTCGTCGCTGAATCTACGGGGATGGCTCCTGCTGGTCTTCCTACGCCTGTTGGTGGCCCTCCACCACTCCTCCGAGGATTCGCTGGCTGAGAGTACGGAGGCATCGGTCGATCCCATGATGATCTCGATAATCCCGTAGTTGACTGCCATGGCTCGTCACCAAGTGCAGCTCAGCGTTGCGCCTCCTCTCCATGGCGATGTCCACGCTCAACGTCGCTTCGAGACTGCTGTTAGTTTTGATGATGTCTTAGCTGCTGTACAACCTCTTCCGGACGCGCTGTCGGCATTACTCGAACGAGTTGCCAACTTGGAGCTTCAGCTGCGATTTGCTCAGCTGCCGCCGTACGTTCGGTGGCACCCGATATCATGGCTCGTGAGAACGCGGGAGTGTTCCTCAAGGCTGCCAACGCTGAGATCGGAGCCCTTCACAAGAACGGCAAGATTCTCCGCGAGTCGAACGCTAAGAACGACGCCATTCTCGCCAGTGTTCAAGTTACCATGGAGCGACATTCAGAAGACCTGAATCGTCTGCACTGCGAGGTCCAAGCTCGGGACGTTTTCATCGCTACGTTGAACAAGAAGCCGGCTCGTGAACGCGAGGTGTACAAGTCTTCAATTGGTGCGAATACTGAGCAGACTCGGAATCTTCATCTCCTTCTGGTCAAGCTTGCCCAGGGCAAGTACGTTGACAACGACACGCTCAAGGTCCTCGAGAACCAGCAAGACCGTAACACTCGTCTCCTCCAAGTGAATCGCACCCTCTGTGCACACGTGAGTCTGGCCGGGATGGATCCCGTGGTACTACGTCCGGCTGTTAATGGTACGTTCCTAATGTTGCTCTTCCCACCGTGTTTTCAGCAACTAACGTCCGTTCACAATCCTTCGTGATAGGTCTGACTGCGGATGAGCTGGCCCTGAACGCCCTGGACTTGGATCAAGAGACGTTGGTCGTTATGCAGCGCATACAGTCTGCTGCCGCATCTTCGGACGGTCCTTAAGCTCTCCCTGCAGCTTTGGCCAAGGCCGCTCACCAAGTGGCCCATGGGAAGTCCCACAAGCGCCTTCGACCAGGTGGCGAGGATTCAGACGACGAGCCGGACGACTCTGACGAAGCCAAGGCTCCCATCCCGACGGACAAGGCCAGTGCTTCGATGGCAGCTGCTGGTCTCGGTGATGCGCCACCTGCCGACACTTCAACTCTCAAGTCGGCTCGTAGGTCGCTATTCGGTTCGAAGGCGTGGAAGCAAGCGGTCCAGAAGAAGCGCAAGAAGACTCGTCCTCGCTCTCCCGCCAAGTCGCCCCGACTTCATATGAAGACTCGGTCCAAGTATGTACCATCTTCTCCAAGCTCATGGTCGCCATCTCCTACACCAGCGTCTTCTTCCACTCCCGCCGTGGTCGACCTCAGCGGCGACCAGCGTGACGTGGCCATGGTGGAAGTCGGTCCAAGCAGTGTCCCATCGGTTCAAGAAACTACCACCGAGTCTTCGGGTAAAGACGTGGACCCTGGGGATCACGACGATGTTCCCGGTTTTCCTGACGCCCCTTCGCCGCCGCCTCAGGGTCCTCCCGATGTGGCCAAGTCACCAGTTTCAACGATATCTCCTTCTCCAGCAGACATACGTGCCGCTGAAGAAGCCCTGCGTGAGGCCGAGCAATTTCGACTGATGTTCGGCTCAAGTGATGAAGGTGAAGAGTCGGACCACACTGTCCCACAAGGCAAGTCTGCTTCGTCGTCTGTTGCGACGTCCAAGACAGTTGAAGTCTCGGGAGTGGTTTCTACAGCAGGGCCTGCCCCTGTTGAAGCTGCTCCACCAGCCTCCGTGTCTTCAAAGCCGGCTCCGACTGCTCCGACAGCAGCCGTACCAAGCGTGTCTTCGCCCGACTTTTCGATGGAGATTGATGACGATAGAAATGCTGATGACGATCGTGGAGATGACGTGGATGACAATGAACTTTCGGTGGATGATTCTCCTGATGCCCCCAGTGGTGGCGGTGATGTTCCGCCACCTACCGATCATTCGTGCACACTCGATGACGAAGATGTCAAAGATTCCGACGGCAACTGGAGCAATCGTGGCCCAGCTCGGCCTCCGACGCCACCTCGGTCAAATCCTTCGCCAGTGGTTACTTCTCCAATCATAGTCGGCGGTCCGCCTCCTTCGTCACCGGCAAGTCACCAAGCACCACCATCTTCACCTCCTGTTCCGGTGTCTCCTCGTCCGTCTTCTTGGACTCTCGATGCTGGACCTGGACGCACAATCACGGCCATCTACACTTCGGTGCCGCGTCGTGGTTGTGCACCGTCGGTTGAGCCGTTGCCTCACCGAGTGCTGCCTGGTGTTCGCCCTACGGTGCCGGTTTTGTTCACCTTGCCAACGTGGGTTCTTCCGTACTTGGACATGGAGTTTACTGACGCAGGTGCCAAGAAGTGTTTCGAGCGACTCTTAAGCATGACCCTTCCCGAACCAACTGGTGAGGTGACCGTCCGTACGACGTTGGAGGGTCTACAAGCGTACTTTGACGATTCGCATCCTGATCATCCGTATCAGCAACTTCGGAAGCTTTACCTTTTTCAAGCGTGTCTCTTCGACACCGTCGGTTTCGATACAAGCATCCCCATCCCAAAGGGTGCTCCGATTGAGACTCGTCTCAAGCTGATCTGGGCGAACCTTCGGGGTGACGGCGGTAAGCAAGGTGACCTCGGGTTCGCGTTGTGGGAGCGTCTCCACTGGCTTCCTTTGGCTGGCATTGAGCGAGGTCTCGTTGAAGAAGCCAAAAAGATTGGCCACGACAAGGAGGGCTTGAAGGAGCTGAGAGCTCTGTTGAAGAAGCTCTTCCGTGAGCGCGACCGTCGTGCTGATCGTCTCCGTAACAAGTACCGAGAACAGTACATGGCGTGGAGTCGTGACTCGGTTTCCTCTGGTACCTCCGGTGCGCCGTTCATTCGTCCTGAGTTGCTTTTGGAGCCGTCGAAGGCATGGTACTCGATCAAGAACTTGCCGTTCGCACCTCGGACTTCCGGCTGGCTTTCCGAAGCTCCGGCTCTCGATGATCGTCAACCTTGGCGTACTGGATAGATGAATGCGCCGCATCAGCACCCGTACAACACCACGTACTTCCCGTGCCAGTGTGATCCGGAGCTTTTCAATCCTCGTGGTACGCGTTTCGTGGAAGTGTATCGAAGCGTGGTTGTTGATCCGTCTCTGGATGCCAATGAGTTTATTCCCACCTGGCGTTCGTTGTTTGACTCGCCACCGGTTAGTCCACGTCCCGTTCCGGCTGCTGCTCCTGTTGAAGCTGGTGCCGAAGATTTGCAGGGTCCGGCTGCAGCTCCAGCTGCCGAGGCTCAGGTTCCTGAGGAAGAGGAGAAGGGGAGTGGTGACTCGACTTCGTTGGCACTCTTGGCCACCGCGGCCCGGCAATTGGAATCGCTTTGAATCCTCGCTGCATGTTCCACGACGCTCTCCAGCATCTCAGCTAACCGTTGAGGGGTCCAGCGAAGTTTCGTTTTCAGTGGTTGCTCCCCGGTCAGCATTCATGTTTTCTTATTCTTATTCCACTTCATGTTGCTCTTCAAATGCATATACAATTTGTTGTTGCAGTAACGTTTTTCGTCTGTTACCACAGGCTGCATCGCCCTGTGGACAGTTCACACGTGATCCAGTCACGCTAGTCTTCGTCCGCCACTTGCGCGATCTGCAGCCGGTTCTCGCCCTTCTTGGCTCGCAAATAGTCGTACAGCAGACCTCCACATGACAAGTTGGATGCTGGTTCCCACGTTGGATCTTCGTAACCAACCCACTTGACTTTGAATTCGCGTACAACACGCTCCGTGCTCGTCGACAGTGGTGTTCTATCGTCGAGGATGGCCTCAACTTCAAATACACCGGCACCTTGATCTGGTTCCCAGCTGTCTTCAGGCAACAGTTCCTCATCGAAGTCGAGTCTTGCTTCATTAGTCGCGTCTAGTACCAACCCAGTGCTCGGTCGACTGTAGAATTCGTTGACCCCCTTGAGTCTCGACACATGCACCACTGGGTAGAAGCGATACCCACTTCGGTCTGGCAGTTCCAGCCCGTATGGAAACTCTTCTACCTTGCGCTTGATCCGAAAAGGTCCATGCCACCGATGAGCTAATTTTTTCGTCAAGCCCGGTTTGACGCGTTCCATGTACAACCACGCCCGGCTCCCAATCTCAAAAAGAGATCTCGGTGGGGCTCTTGCATGATCTTCTATCTCTTCTGAAGCTTCTGGGGGGTCCACCGAGTGTTCGTTTCCACTTGGTTGAGGTACAGCGGCTTTTTCTAGTCGACTCAGGGCATCGCTATGTTTTTTTAGCCCGTCGCTCCTTTTCTACTTTCTGATAATCTTTGGCCATAGTGAGGGCGACCTCATGTTGTCGATTGATCTCACGCCGCCACGCTAGTGCGTCAGACTGCTTGTCGAGCCCTCGTTGGAGTGATGACGACATCGCCCGCAACGTTGACTGCGCATCCCAACCATGAACGAGGTAGAACGGTGTTTCCTTCCTTGTAGTATCCTGAGAAGTATTAATAGCGAACACCAGCTTCTCTGCGATTTCGTCCCAATCTTGCTGTAGAGGGTATTCCGCGTACACCCGTACGGAACCCATCACCGACTTCACCGAGCGTTCCTGCTGTTCATTAGCCTGTGGTCGATAGCTCAAAGTCGCTCGTGGTCTCGACTGCATCATCTCTGCGAATGCTTGGAACACCTCGCTCATGAAGTGTGGGTCGCGGTCGTACCTTATCAGTGATGGGGCTCCGAACCGTCGGTACACACATTCTTCGAGCACTTGGGGCACACTCAGTGCAGTCGTATCCGACATAGCCTTGGCAATAACGAATCCCGTGAACGAGCACTGAAATAGGAGCAACGGCCGTGTTGCCCCTTGCGAGATTTCGGTAGTGGGATCTCAAAATCCATCGAGACGATCTGGAAAGGTCGTTCGGCAAGTACGTTGCCAGGCGAGTATCCACGAAGCTGCGAACGGCTTTTACACGAGCTGCAATCTGGACATGACTTCACATGCTTCTCCACGTCAGCGTACAAGCCGATCCAATAATAATCGGACTTAACGCGATGGAACGTTCTCACCACACCTTGATGTCCTCCTTCCAGCGAGTCGTGACAGTTCTGTAGGACCTCTTGAATCATCGCTGTTGGTACTACAAGCCGCAGCGTGGTCTCTTCTTACCAACCGTGGTCGTACCGACGATTCAATCCAAGATAGTGAAGCACGCCGTCTTCTGATAACACAAACCGGTCAGCGTACTTCCAGGCATCTCGAGCTTTTTTGTAACTCAGCTCTTTTGCTTGGCCCTGAAGCACCTTCTTGATGTTAAACTACTTCTGCTCCTCGGCTTGAGCCACAATTATCCGTCTGCGTCGTTCCCGCTGTATCGCTACCGGGTCAACATCTTCCGCATCGGGAAATGAGGCTGGCATTGAGCGAGGTCTCGTTGAAGAAGCCAAAAAGATTGGCCACGACAAGGAGGGCTTGAAGGAGCTGAGAGCTCTGTTGAAGAAGCTCTTCCGTGAGCGCGACCGTCGTGCTGATCGTCTCCGTAACAAGTACCGAGAACAGTACATGGCGTGGAGTCGTGACTCGGTTTCCTCTGGTACCTCCGGTGCGCCGTTCATTCGTCCTGAGTTGCTTTTGGAGCCGTCGAAGGCATGGTACTCGATCAAGAACTTGCCGTTCGCACCTCGGACTTCCGGCTGGCTTTCCGAAGCTCCGGCTCTCGATGATCGTCAACCCTGGCGTACTGGATAGATGAATGCGCCGCATCAGCACCCGTACAACACCACGTACTTCCCGTGCCAGTGTGATCCAGAGCTTTTCAATCCTCGTGGTACGCGTTTCGTGGAAGTGTATCGAAGCGTGGTTGTTGATCCGTCTCTGGATGCCAATGAGTTTATTCCCACCTGGCGTTCGTTGTTTGACTCGCCACCGGTTAGTCCACGTCCCGTTCCGGCTGCTGCTCCTGTTGAAGCTGGTGCCGAAGATTTGCAGGGTCCGGCTGCAGCTCCAGCTGCCGAGGCTCAGGTTCCTGAGGAAGAGGAGAAGGGGAGTGGTGACTCGACTTCGTTGGCACTCTTGGCCACCGCGGCCCGGCAATTGGAATCGCTTTGAATCCTCGCTGCATGTTCCACGACGCTCTCCAGCATCTCAGCTAACCGTTGAGGGGTCCAGCGAAGTTTCGTTTTCAGTGGTTGCTCCCCGGTCAGCATTCATGTTTTCTTATTCTTATTCCACTTCATGTTGCTCTTCAAATGCATATACAATTTGTTGTTGCAGTAACGTTTTTCGTCTGTTACCACAGGCTGCATCGCCCTGTGGACAGTTCACACGTGATCCAGTCACGCTAGTCTTCGTCCGCCACTTGCGCGATCTGCAGCCGGTTCTCGCCCTTCTTGGCTCGCAAATAGTCGTACAGCAGACCTCCACATGACAAGTTGGATGCTGGTTCCCACGTTGGATCTTCGTAACCAACCCACTTGACTTTGAATTCGCGTACAGCACGCTCCGTGCTCGTCGACAGTGGTGTTCTATCGTCGAGGATGGCCTCAACTTCAAATACGCCGGCACCTTGATCTGGTTCCCAGCTGTCTTCAGGCAACAGTTCCTCATCGAAGTCGAGTCTTGCTTCATTAGTCGCGTCTAGTACCAACCCAGTGCTCGGTCGACTGTAGAATTCGTTGACCCCCTTGAGTCTCGACACATGCACCACTGGGTAGAAGCGATACCCACTTCGGTCTGGCAGTTCCAGCCCGTATGGAAACTCTTCTACCTTGCGCTTGATCCGAAAAGGTCCATGCCACCGATGAGCTAATTTTTTCGTCAAGCCCGGTTTGACGCGTTCCATGTACAACCACGCCCGGCTCCCAATCTCAAAAAGAGATCTCGGTGGGGCTCTTGCATGATCTTCTATCTCTTCTGAAGCTTCTGGGGGGTCCACCGAGTGTTCGTTTCCACTTGGTTGAGGTACAGCGGCTTTTTCTAGTCGACTCAGGGCATCGCTATGTTTTTTTAGCCCGTCGCTCCTTTTCTACTTTCTGATAATCTTTGGCCATAGTGAGGGCGACCTCATGTTGTCGATTGATCTCACGCCGCCACGCTAGTGCGTCAGACTGCTTGCCGAGCCCTCGTTGGAGTGATGACGACATCGCCCGCAACGTTGACTGCGCATCCCAACCATGAACGAGGTAGAACGGTGTTTCCTTCCTTGTAGTGTCCTGAGAAGTATTAATAGCGAACACCAGCTTCTCTGCGATTTCGACCCAATCTTGCTGTAGAGGGTATTCCGCGTACACCCGTACGGAACCCATCACCGACTTCACCGAGCGTTCCTGCTGTTCATTAGCCTGTGGTCGATAGCTCAAAGTCGCTCGTGGGTCTCGACTGCATCATCTCTGCGAATGCTTGGAACACCTCGCTCATGAAGTGTGGGTCGCGGTCGTACCTTATCAGTGATGGGGCTCCGAACCGTCGGTACACACATTCTTCGAGCACTTGGGCAACACTCAGTGCAGTCGTATCCGACATAGCCTTGGCAATAACGAATCCCGTGAACGAGCACTGAAATAGGAGAAACGCCGTGTTGCCCCTGCGAGATTTCGGTAGTGGGATCACAAAATCCATCGAGACGATCTGGAAAGGTCGTTCGGCAAGTACGTTGCCAGGCGAGTATCCACGAAGCTGCGAACGGCTTTTACACGAGCTGCAATCTGGACATGACTTCACATGCTTCTCCACGTCAGCGTACAAGCCGATCCAATAATAATCGGACTTAACGCGATGGAACGTTCTCACCACACCTTAATGTCCTCCTTCCAGCGAGTCGTGACAGTTCTGTAGGACCTCTTGAATCATCGTTGTTGGTACTACAAGCCGCAGCGTGGTCTCTTCTTACCAACCGTGGTCGTACCGACGATTCAATCCAAGATAGTGAAGCACGCCGTCTTCTGATAACACAAACCGGTCAGCGTACTTCCAGGCATCTCGAGCTTTTTTGTAACTCAGCTCTTTTGCTTGGCCCTGAAGCACCTTCTTGATGTTAAACCACTTCTGCTCCTCGGCTTGAGCCACAATTATCCGTCTGCGTCGCTCCCGCTGTATCGCTACCGGGTCAACATCTTCCGCATCGGGAAATGCCGCTGGTATAGTCTTGTGAGGATAGTCTGGCAAATCTTCGCCGATTGAATCTTCGGTAGACGTCTCTCGGCGTTCTTCATGCTGTTCTTGAGCTTTTGAGACCCCCTCCGGGTGTTCATCTGCAAACCTGACACGTTTTTTGGCTTTCGTGTGTCGCCTAGTCATCACTGCAATATTACCATAATCGCACTCTGGTGATCTGTAATCAAACGAGAAATTCTCGAAAGTTTTCCACTTTGAAGACTCGCTGCCTGACAGTACATGTACTTGACGCTCTGCTCCACGTGACGTTACTTCTAACGAGTCTTCATCCGGCTCGTAGATCATTTCCTGGATACGATTCAGCGACGCCAATTCCGACTTGCGAGTTTCAGCTAGGATGACACGTGTGACCTTCGATTCCAGCGCTTCAGTGGCTAATGAATCCGCGGCAGCGTTGTATTCTCGTACCACGTGAAGATATTTAGATATATAACGGATCGAAGCTTGGCCGCGAGTTCCTTGTGAGTATTCAGCAGAGCTAGCAAAGTTTCCTTCCTGCACGCGATCACCCCTAGTAATTGTTGAATCGCGAGCCTTGAGTCACCAACGATGACTAAATCCTCGGCACCGTGCGCAATAGCAGCCTTGACACCGTGTATCATACCTGTATACTCTGCCTCATTCACCGTGGTGGCCGAGAGGTAAGCGTTTGCAGCAATCACTATCTGCCACTCAGGAAGGCTCCACAGCACCCATGAACAACTCCCGTAGCCACCGTACTTCTCTGTCTTTGCTGATCCGTCAAAAGACATGACGAATCCGCTGTAAATACGGGGAAGCCTGGCGTACAGCAACTCAAGGTCCATTCGAATAGTCGGAGAACCCTTGTTTGGAGGTGCCACCGGCGCGAGCGAGTCTTCCAGGTCGACGAAGCTCGTGATGCTTGACCGCAGTAGCTGCGCGAAAGCTACATCCTTCTCCTTCACGCGCTGCACCTTTAAGTGCCACCGCGATAGCAGCACTGCGAGCTGGACTGCACGTCCGAAAAGAGACTTCGACTTATGTACGCACTCTAACGTCGAGAATCGTGTATAGACATGTAGCGTCTTTCCTGCCAGCTGGACGTAACATATCTTCAACAGCAAAAGTAACGCCAACACTTCCTTCTCGGCAGGATGGTAGCTCATCTCGGACTCCTTGAGCGCGCGACCGAGGAATCGTACGGAGTGTAACTTGCCTTCGTGTTCTTGCATCAGCGTAGTGCTCAACGCCCATTAATTCGCAAAGAGCATGACATGGGCTTCCTTCGACCGATCGAAGTGCCTGAGGATGGTTGAATGTGAAACACTCGTCTTCAGTTTCGCGAAGGAACGACGTGCCACAGAAAGGCCACCCTCAACGGCAAAGTCTTCATCCTTAAGCTGGTACAGCGCCGCACCATAGACCGCGAAGTCTTGAATAAAGCGGCTGTAGTAATTAACCGCTCCAAGAAACGACTGCATGCCCTTCTTACTCGTCGGAAACGAAAGCTCGGTTATGACCGCAAGCTTCTTCGGATCAGCCCTGATACCTTCTGGCGAAATTTTATGCGACAGAAAGTCCACCTTGGGTTGGCAGAAGATGCTCTTGGTGAAGCTAATGCTGATCCGACACTGTGCAAATCTTGCCAGCAATCGGTTAAGCGTCGCCAGGCAGCCGTCGAAATCCTGGCCACCGAAGCAAATATCACCCACAAACGATCGTCAACCAAACACAGGTACCAGCGATGATTCGTCTGGCTCCCCGTTCGTAAACATGTCAGCGACGGGGCTGTTGACGAGTTGTAGTACAGGGTCGGTCTCCACCGGTGCTTCGCGATCTGCCGCGAAATTTGTTTGAAACGAACCCTCGGCGCTTGGCCCACGACGTTCCTTGGCTTGTTCTTCAGCTTAACGCATCTTCTCCGAGTATTCAAACCAACCTCCTTTAGGTTAAACGAACCCCCAGAGTGCGTTGTCAATCATACGCTGATAGATCATCGGCGCGTTCTTTAACCCGAAGGGCATGCGTAACCACTCGAAATGTCCGAGTGTGCAGACAAACGCCGACGCTTTACGCGCTCGCAAGGTCATCATGACCGCCCAGAAGCCGCTTGCAGCATCCAGTGAGCAGAACCATAGGTAGCACTCGTGATCGGTCAACAGATCGTCGACTAGCGGCATTGCATACTCCATGATTGCGGTGAAGGCGTTCACCATCTTGTAATCAATGCAGAGCCGGATGCCCAGCCCGTTCCTTTTCATCACAATCACGATTGGCGATGCCCATGGACTGTCTGAAAAGACGATCAGTCCTGCTCGCATCAAAGCGCGCAGTAGCTCGTACAGCTTGCCGAGGAATCGTAACGGCACGCGTCGGGCACGCTGTTTCATTGGGGCGTGCCCCTGCGTGACGATATCGCAGACTGCGCCGTGGACGGGCGGCGGCAGTGCGTTACCACTAGCAATCAGGATGTGCTCGTGGTTGCTCAGTGTCGCGACCAGACGATCCCTGCGATTCGTTCGACAGCTGGGGGTCAGCAACATTGGGTGCATCGTAGTCTATTGTCGTATTGATTTCTTCGGTAAGGTCCGGCAGGAATGCCAACTTCTTCGCGTAGTCTTCTAGGCCAACGTTGTTAGCTGAGTGTTCGAAGAAGTCATTCCTTGCGTTCTTCGCTGCTTCATTTCCTTCGGTTGTTAATACCCGAGCGGCCGAGATGTACGTCTCGTCCAAAGATGCTACGGATTCTTCTCTTGACTCAACATCGGCATTCGCTTTGATTTCAACAGTCGGTACTGGGTCCATCTCCTTCCCATCTTGGTTTCCCATCTCTGGGCCACCTGCTGAGTCGTTGTTCTCAATATTGAATGCGCAGGCAACTGACATATTGTGCTGTTGACTTTTGTTCAGCGCTTCGGTCGGCCGTTGTCTTGACAGTTCGGCATTCGCACCAATCTCGCAACGAACACTCGGCGCCGTATTCAACACTTTCAGCGCGATGCCTGCATCCTTTGGATCAACCGCCGATGTCTCGTTCGCAGATTTGGCTGCACACAAGGCCGGGACAACTTCGTCAAAACTGGTGACTCCATTTAATCCAGTGCTGTTACTTGTCGCTTCCGTGGTCACCCCAGACTTGACACGAACACTCGTTGGCGTATGTACTACGTTTACCGGCCTCAGTAGTTCGTGTGTACGCGCTACCGAGGTTTCGTTCGCATTATTGCCTCCGCCGTGAGTTGTCGTGTAGGGGTCCAAAGGTTCTTCGGAAGGCTGACCATCAGCCGAGTCCCCGGCTGTCACCCCAGACGCCAGACAGGCTTCCACTCGTTCACGTTCCTCCATGATCAGTGCCCAGCGCTCTGCACACGTCAGACGATCACTAGAGTCCACTAGCGAGTCCTCTAGAGGCCCCACTGGGTTCTGGATAGTCCGGTCGATCAACTGCCGAAGGCTGAGTTGCAAGCCATTGTTCGTAAATTTCACATACACGCTAAAAGGGCTCGCGATCTCTGCAACCTTCGTAGGCCAACACTTGCCAGTCTTGGTACTTCTTGGACTCCAGACGCACATAGCCGTCACCTTGTGGCAAATCCCCATCTGGAATCCACATCGCGATCGAATCGTGTGCTGGTAGGTACACAGTTCGATCAGACACGTTGGTCAACCGAATGCTCTGAGGCCGTCCACGTCGAAACCTCGCCACTGACGGGATTAGCTTGTTCGTTCGACGAACCAACAGTACATGTTTCTCCAGGCCGACTTGGCGCTTCGCTAGTCGATATTCTCGCCACTCGTGCGGCTTGAATGTCCAAACGCTCGGGTGGTCCGGCGTTACATGGGAGCCGTATTCATCGCTATCAATCATATTCTTGGTCTTGATCAGTGGGATTTGAACTTCGTGCGGTAATTGCGCCGCGCCGTGAAACAGGTCCAACCGGATCCCAGCTGGGATCATAAAGTCGGTCCCGAACACCACGTCGACGCCTGCACTATGCGCCAGCTGGGATCATAAAGTCGGTCCCGAGCGCCACGTCGACGCCTGCACTATGCGCCATTACCCACATCTCGAATTCGTACACCATCTCCCAGCCGAGCGTAATCTTGACGCACGCTCGTCGCGTCGTAGACACCTTGCCTTCGTTAACTCCTTGAATGTCAATGCGGCGTCCGTGATCGAATACATCTCGGAGTCGCAACTTCGTGGCAAAGGCGTCAGTGATCACACTAACGTTCGCTCCTGTGTCGAGGGGGATCCTCGCTCGCTGGTCGCTCACAGCACCTTGCACCAGAGCTCTCATTCTGATCCGTCGGTCGAATTTCTTGGCCGACCACCACACCTGGCTCTCGCCAGGGTTCAACTTCATCATCTTGGAGTGGCCCTTGGGCTCGTCTCGCGCTGCACTCGAAACCAAGCCGAACGAACCCTCGCTGGTGATCTCATCAGCATTAGCACACTCCACTCTCTCTCGAACACCTCCACCGAGGATTCTTCTCCTCTCCTTTTCACTTTCCGTCGCGTTCACACTTGTTACGTAATTATCAGGCCATTCACTCTGTCCCATGAAAGCAAAGATACACTCTGCTTCCATTTAAGGCTCGGTTAGCTGTGGCAGCCCGATAGGGACCAACCCAGTTGTAGTTGGCGGGCTGCCTAGTTTAAATGACGTTCTTGAACGACGGCCTTGAGCTCTGGCGGGAGTTCCTCCGTCGTGCCTTTAGTGCGCACGAATTTGGCAAGGTCTTGGAAGTTGCGGAAAAGTTTGCATTGTCCAGCATCGTGGAGTTGTTTGCAGAACTTGCATCGCTTGTTTCAGTAGTGGGCGGAGTGACTCATGCCGCCGCACACCGCGCATGGTCCGTACTGTAGGCGTCGGTTGTCGCGGTTGAAGTCACGTCGACCGCGTTGGTCCTGATTAAACCACGGTCACCACCTCGGCGATCTTGATTGAAGCCATTCTCGCGATCAGGCGTGTTTCCACGCGGTTGACGGTTGTCTGAACGTGCGTAGGCGCCTTCAGCAGCTGCACGACGCTCATTTTCGTTAGCAACGGCGAGGTTTCGGTCATTTTCATCCAATGCGAAATCACCATCTGTATTATCGGGCTGAAAGTCGTTGTACTCATCTTGGACATCGTTGTAAGCGTTCGGATCTTTATTTGAATACTCGGTGCTCCCTTGAGCAGCTTCACGACCTTCTAATTCAGCTAGTAGGTCATCCACCGTGGCTTCAATGAGCGTCACGCTTGGTTTGTTGCGATTGTCATCCTGTTGACGGCCATCACGCCGATTGTTGCGGGCGTACCCATCGTCGCGTCGCGCGTCACGATTCTTGGAGTATCGATACTCACTGTCACGCTTGGCATTCTTTCCTTTCCCTTGAGAACGTCTTCACTGATCTCTTCGAGCTCGTGGATGTCGGCAACTCGAGCGTGGTAAAGACTCTCCGCCAACTTGTCATCATCGCATGTTGCAAGGAACTGCTGTACGTGTTCTTTCGCGTCGCGACCACTCTTCTCAAAGTGTAGACGGGTGGTCCGAGCGTAGCCATTCAGCCTGTTTATGTAGTCGCACAGATGTTCGTTACGTTCCCGCTTTGCAGAGTAGTAACGTGACAGTGCCGTCTGCGTGAACTGCGAGCAGTAGTAGCGGATGAACGCATCGCTCAGCAACTTCCACTTGCGCTTCGTCTTCTTCGGAAGTTGACGGAACCAATGAATGGCTCCGTCCCGGAGACAAACTCAAATGGAATGCACCATTTGTTGGCATCTGTGTGGGTTCCAGTCATTTCGTAGACGAACCCACGGAGCCACTGCATACAGTTCTCGCTCTTGTTGCGAGAGCCCGAGAACGGCGTGATGCGATCCAATGGTCGGTGCGACGCCATTTCACTCCTCGGTGTCGGGTCCACGTCGTTCAGCGTCGCCAGCTCATGCATCTGACGCATCAACTCGACTTGAGGATCTTCCTCGTCGAATGCACGCACCAAAATGTCATCGTCACTGGACGAACCATCGCTGTCAACTTGACGACGTCCGGCACCACCATTGGGAGCTCGCGTACCGCCTCGGCGACCGAACGAACCCTCGTTGCCAGCGTAAACACGCTGCATGCGGCTTTACGAACGTGGCGTAACCATGTGCGAGTCTTGAAAGTACGGTGAAGCTTCGGTAGTGCCAAAGGCACCACGCTCAGCTCCACGCTTGGTCGGAGGAGTACGAACGAGTCGGTGGAGTGTCGGTGGCAGTGGAATCGTGGACGGATCTTCATCTTGAACGATCGTTCGGCTCACAGGCTGTTTATCGGCGTTGATACCAACAGCGCCAAACGCCTTCCGAAGCTTCTTCTTCCATTTCTGGAGAGCAGTTCCGGCTTCATGTGGACTTCAATCTTGGAGCGACATCGTTGATGGGTACGTCTCGTTCTTGAAGCCCAACGACAGCAGTAGCGAGACTGAATCATCGGCAACTTGGCTAGTCGACACCGAGTTGACTGGGTATTGAAGTTCCTGCGCAAGCGCAGGTCAGGCCGCCTTTTTCTTGGTGATGGGCTTGAACAGCTGCATCCACTCATCATTCTGCATCAGCGCTTGTACGCGGTCGAAAACGCGCTTGGCGGCTGGTGCATCACCGTTGATAGGTGGGCGAGGTGCCTTCAGCAATGCTGAATGCTTTACACTCGCCACCGAAGGTTTAGAACCCTCGGTCCCATCGTCATAATCTTCATAGGCAGGTTCCGGTCCCGCAACATCATCGAGCTCGTCGGCGAGGTTCCTCGAAAGGGACCTGGTCGCCCCGCTCAGCCCCGATGGTAGCGTGGCCGTCTCCGGCGTCGCTGCGCCTGGCTCTGGATTCGGCGTCTTGTCTTCGTAATCTTCATAATCGTGGGCGTCGGGACCGCTGTCCACTTCGTCGTCGAAGCTCACTGAAAGCTCGGTGGCGGCTGCAAAGCGCGCAGCCGGGCTTGAACTCTCGTTGAGAGCCCCGCCAGACTTGACAGGCGTAACTGGTATAGTCGGTTGTCCTTTCGCCATGTTTCTTGTTTTCGTGTTCTTCTTCTGCTTCTCTTGGTAGCTCGTAAACTGGAAGGACATACAAACAGTTCACAATGGTCACAATCTGTTCACGGGTCGCGGCACCAGTTGTGGTGTTGGAATTCCCACGTGAGCTCTAGCTACAAATGTAGTTAGGACGTTCCCACAACAATACGTCTACTAAGATAGTAAACGATCGTTCGGGCGGACCTGAAGACCCCAGTTATGCCCTTGCACTGGGACAAACTGGACCTTGTAAACTACTTATATAGGCCAACCAGTAAAAATGAGAACACGCTACTAGCACGAGCAAAGCTAGTATGTGTTATGGATCCTCGTGGTCCCAACAGCGGAAGGATACCAGGCACGGGTAAGCCTTTTACGAAGTGCCGAGTGTTCAACACTCGGTTGGAAGAATAAAAGGGATGCAATTCAAGCACTCCCAGTCGTGCAAATAGGCAACAATAAGCCGTCACGTAAAACCTCCCGATAGTAATCGGACAAAATACACAGTCTCTTGGCCTTGCCGGATGAACCCTCGCTACAGAGCTTCAAATTCACCGACAAGCATAACACACTCAAACAAGCTTGACCAGACGCTTACCTTGAAGCCGGACGTCGCTCTGTGTTCTTGAGTGGAAATTCTGTTCTGTATTTACGTTTACCCTTTCGGGTCTATTCCTAATAAGAAGTCCTAATCAAGTATACAAATATCAAGTGAGCAATGATCCGTTATGGATTATCTTGCACGCCAAGCGTCGTCTGCACCGTCGCATGAGTATCGTTAACCGTCCGCGCCCTGTCCCAGACGGTGAACGTGCTTCCAAAGGGTCGCTGAGTCTTCCGCGAACTCATCATAACCGCCACCGAGGGTTCGTACCGAAGATTGTCCGCTGAATGCGAATCCGGCCAGCCCATTATTAATAATAAGGACAGCCTGGATTCAGTGACATATGGACCGTATCCAATACTTGTTGAGAGTTCGGAAGTGACGCCGTCGAGTCCCTTGCACCTTGGCGTCTCCGTACATCACATGCACCCTGCTCCTAGTGGGGATTTGGCGAGTCATGAACCCACCGCTGCTAGGAAGCAGAAGCGCTTTTGGCGCAAGCACGAGGTCGAGGCGGCCGTAGTGCTGGACATTGGTATGTCAGAAATTGCAAGCAACGAGGTTGCTGTTTGCTCTGAGGTCGTACGTGGTGCGGCACGCTATCTGCTGAGCGGTGCAGCTGCTGGGTCCTTGTGATTACGAGAGCGGAGTGGCGCGTAATCCACTGAGTTGTACGGATCTGGTCGATGGCCTACCGCTACGGGGGCCGAGGGTGGCGGTCGGCGAGTCGAGGCGTCTTGGACGCGGCCCAGGAGATGCAGGTGGAGTGACACCTAGTTCACTGTGTGAAGGTCAAGGACCTCTTGGCTTTCAGCCGAGTTTCTTGCAAGACACTGTATCCTCTTCGAGGAGTGATGGTGCTGCTGCACCCCGGTGGTGGTGACGGCGATGTCGCCACACCGCCCTCATCCGGCCCGGGCTCGTTCGAGGAGAAGAAGACGCAGGGTGTCTGGGACGTCTTCAGCGTCGGACGAGGTGTCCAACGTGACGAGCGGTGGGGCTCCCACGTGATTGCTGTGAACAGCTGTACAAACCCGTGAACGGAGTAACGGGGAGGTCGAAGGCGACATCAGCCTTGACACTCTGCCCGCTGCAGATGCTCTTCTAGAGCTTGACGATATGTCCATTGCCGAGTTTGGCGAAGCCTTGAAGGCAGGTGAGCTAGCCGAGGTGTTCCTGCTGGGACCTGAGGAGGAGTTGAACTCCTCATCCGTCGTGGATGACGCGGTCCTAGCGGACACCAAGATGGCGCTGAGCGCAAGCAGTGGATCGGCGATCCTAAAAGATCCTTCGGATCCCTTCTATCCTGTGATGAAGGAGTATGGAGACGTTGTCTCGAAAGACCCACCGATGGGCCTGCCTCCGGATCGAGGCGTGTGTCATGCGATTGACCTGGTTCCTGGAACCAAATACCGCGTGACAAGGCAATGACCCTTTGCCGAGAGAGCAGTGTGACGTCATTGACGCATTCTTCCGTGCGAAGCACGAGGCAGGGATGGTGCGTGAGAGTAAGTCTCCGCAATCGACATCACGTTCTGTGTCAGAAAGCCGAACAGTAAGTGGCGTATTGTTCAAGCTTTCACCAAGTTAAATACGGTCACCATCCCGGCGCAAACGCCGATTCTTAGCAAGGATGTTCTACAGAGCAGCATGGTAGGCTGTACGTCGTACAGTGCACTCGACTTGATCAATGATTACTACCGATTTCTCATGAGAGGGAGCGACATTCCGCTGACAGCGTTGCGTACTCCTGGCGGTATGCTCTAGGAGTGGCTGGTCATGCCCCGGAGGCTATCGAACGCACCAGCAACGTTCAATTCTCTTGTGACGCAGCTGTTTGGGCCCCGTCGGGCGTGCGCCCAGGCGTAGATTGACGATATACCCGTCCATAGTCGTGCTGAACACATAACGTCAGACGTGGAGAATCCCATTGACATCTTGCGAGCGGTGCTCGAGTGCATGTACACTAATAAGTTGCATGCCAACTTGGACAAGTGCGTATTTGACGCGGAGGAGAGACCTTTCCACGGGTGCTTCATCAGGAAGCGTATCTACGGGTAGATTCTGCTAAAGTCAAGCCCATCGTGGACTGGCCGGTTTCCAACAGCCAAAAAGACCTACGCAAGTGGTTAGGCTTAGTCAATTACTTGCACAAGTACAGCGCGAGCTACGCGGAGATGGATCGGCCACTGTCAAAACTCATTAAGGAGGACGCACCATAGGGCTGGAACGTTGATCACAACGGAGCCCGTGAGGCTGTGAAGGAGAGCCACCTCTAGGCTCCGACCCTTGCGCTACCGGACCCGTATCGTCCGTTTAGCGTCGTTTGTGACGCCTCCGATTTTGTGATCGGTTGTGCTTTACTGCAAGCAGACGCCGAAGAGCGTGAGCGCGTGATTGCGTTTGAGTATCGCCAGCTCAAAGCTGCAGAGAAGATCTATCCAGTTCATGACAAAGAGCTACTTGCAATAAAGTATGTTCTAGTCAAATTCAGGGTACACCTGCTAGGCTCTAAGCCTTTTGTGATCGATACTGATCATGCATCGCTACGCACTGCGACACAGCCGCCTCATCTCTCTCAGAGAATGGCAAAATGGCTTTCCTTCTTTGCTGAGTACAGCTTCGAGGTGAAGTACAAGCCGCAGCGGCTTAATGTAGTGGCCGATGCGCTCTCGCGCAGGCCGGACAACGATTTTGGCCATATCACGACAGTGACTTCGTCAGTGCCTGACTTGATACGTGGAGTGTATGCACAGGACGACATGAGTGTAGCGCTGCTACGAGCTTTTCGGAGCGAAGAGCTTAAAGACTCTGACAAGGAATTGCCTGGACGCTTACGCGTGAGGCTGCATCGATACGCGCTCGATGGCGGCCTGCTGTACTACTGCACTGACTCTGAGGGTAACCCTCGTACAGTTGTTCCTCATGATGAAGAACTGAAGTATCGAGTCTTCAATGAGGCCCATGATACGCCGGTGCGCGGACACGTAGGCTGGGAGAGGACCTATGGCTCGGAAAGCCCGATGTACAGGTGGACCAAGATGTATAAGTGGGTCGGCACCTATGTACGCACGTGTGAGACGTGTCAGCTGACAAAGTCCGCGCCAAACACGGCAGCGCCGTTGGCGAGTTTGCCTGTCCCCAAGGGATGTTGGCAGTCCATGGGTTGTGCTTGGCCTTCCCAAGGATAAGAAGGGAAACACATGTATTGTGGTCTTTGTAGACCGATTGAGAAAGGTGGCTCATTTAGCAGTTGTGTCGACACCATTGATGTGGAGGGTACATTTTTGCTGTTTTTAGACCGAGTCTTTCGCCAACATGGCTTGCCTGATGCAATTGTCTCGGATCGAGACCCGCGCTTCACCGCGAAGTTCAGGACGTCCCTCTTCAGAGTGCTCGGCACTCGTTTGGATATGTCCACAGCGGATTCGCAGACTGACGGTGAAACCGAACGCATGAATCGCGTTGTGGAGTATATCCTCCGAAGCGTATTTGTATGCGCTGAGACGCCAAAACGCTGGAGCCAGATGCTCCCACTCGTGAGCTCGCATTAAACAATGCAGTGCACGCCTCAATAGGCTACACGCCGTGCTATGTGAACTGCTTGGTGAGCCCTCGCGTCCCACTGACGCCGCCACGCAGTGGCCCAGGGATTGATGGGGAAGGGATAGCCAAGCGGCTAGCGGATGTCATCCCTGTTACGGTTCACAAGCAAGTCGATGGCTTTGTCTCTTTGTGATAGAGCGTAATGCGTCAAGTACTCGACGCTATGGCTGAAAGCCAAGAAACGCATAAGGAATATGCAGATGCTAAGACCAGAAGCAATGTTGAGAGGTTTACCGTCGGTGACCAAGTCTTAGTAAGCGCGAAAAATCTACCAACTCATGCAGTGTCTGCAGTCTTCAAGACGAAGTTGAGACCTCGGTTCAGGGGACCATTCAAGGTCGTGGTCAGGAAGGGCTTAGCGTATGCGCTCAATCTCCCGAAGAAGATGCTTACGCTTACGATGTTCTATGTTTGTATGCTTAAGCCATATCAAGCCCTGCTGAGGTGAGCGTTGGCGGCAACGGTGGCTGGGCCACGAACATCTGCAGGACAGCAGGTGATAGGACCACGGGAGTCTGGACGACAGCAAGCTGTGGGCCCACAGCAGGCTGATCAGCACAACGGCAAGTGGCAGAGTCACGGGTCGCGGAGCGAAGTGCTCGAGCAAGGCAAACTGAACGTTCAGCCGAGCGACTGGACGCTCAAGGTCCGAGAGTCAACAGCAGTGACTCTAACCTATCCACAAGGTGGATCATCTCTTCGAGATTGACCGATGGGCGGTGAATGTGAACGTTCGCGTCGTGGACGCCGGCGTCGTATCGACGCAGACGCCGTTCCGGCAAGTGCTGACTCTCTTCGCGAGAGCCCAGCTTAGGCAAAGCCTCCTCCCGCTCTGCTCAATGAGCATGCAGAGCTCTACTATCACGTGGAACGCCTTGTGCCGCGGCGTATACGCCAGGGTCGTACCCAGTACTTTGTGAAGTGGAGAGGTTACCCTCACTTACAGAGCTCATGAGAGTTTTATGGTATCCTCCGGCAAGATTGCCCTGACGTCGTGGACGCTTACGACCGGGCACATCCTGTGCCAAAGCGCCACCATGGCGTGCGACAACATCGCCAGGCGCTGGGCGCCTTCCACTAGAGTGGGGAGGGAACAGGTCAGTAGTGGAGCTCAGGCTCTGACCCGTGGCTGCAGCAGTCAGCTCGTACGTATAAGCGGTGCTCGCAGCGGGAGCAGGAGGTGGGGAGACCTCGTATTGTGTTGGGGACGTGGTCTCGAAGGAAGAAGGTGCATCGTGCTGTGCTGAACAAGGTTCAGGTACAAGCGTCCCGATAGACGCATAGTTGTTTTGAAATAGCTTGCTCGATGAGCATAATCCAAATTTGGATGCGTTTTAACAGCGAAAGTGGTGTGTCCCGGACGGGGATCGAGCCACTGGTTTTTGACTTTCCAGGCCGGAGATCTACATTGCGTTATAAGGGCAATGTCCATAAGCTTGTCCGAGTACGGACTACTTATAGTATGAGAGAGCTGCGCCGGGTGGAATCGAGCCACCGATCTGTATCTTCCAAAGCCAACGCTCGACCACTGAGCTAAAAGAGCGTTGTCCTTAAGCTTGTCCATTCTATAACAGCCGTTCACGGAACGAGTGGGCTGTGCTCGGGTGGAATCGAACCACCGACATGTGGCTCAAAACGCCAGCGCTCAATCATTGAGCTAAAAGGATGTTGCCCTTATGCTTGTCCAAGCATGAACAATAGTTCATGGAACGAGATGAGTGTGTCCTGGTGGGTTCGAACTACCGGCGTGTGGCTAAAAAAGCCAGCGCTCAATCATTGAGCTAAAAGGATGTTGCTCTTATGCTTGTCCAAGCGTGAGCAATAGTTCATGGAACGAGATGACTGTGTCCTAGTGGGTTCGAACTCCCGGCCTGTGGCTCCCAAAGTCAGCGCTCAACCATTGAGCTAAAAGGGAGTTGCCCTTAAGCTTGTCCAAGCGTGGACAATCGTTCATGGAACAATCGGGCGACGCCCTGGTGGGATCGAACCACCGACCTATCGCTTGTGAAGCTAGTGTTTAACCGCTGAGCTGTTGTTGACGACTCGGACAAGTCAAGAACCTAGCTCTAAGCGATTTGCAGCTCTTGGAGTAGGCGCGGAGCGCGAGCATAGGTCTGGGACCGCTTGAGAACAAGATGCGCGGTGCGCTTGGAGCATTGGGCTGTGGGCCGACGACGAGAAGTGGGCAATAGCGATGCGTAGGCGATTGTAAGCTCGCGGAGCTGTACAACGCTGGTGTGAGGTGTAGTAACCTCCGCCGTCTTGACAAGACGTGTCCTCACTGAGAAGGTTTCGAGAACATGGGTGTTCTCATCTTAGTGGGGGAGAGTGTAACGGGGTTACATGGTATGGAACACACAGGGGTACGGAGTGCCCGGAGAGCTAACACACGTTTAGTACATAAGTCGGAGAGCTAACAAGGTCTCTCAGTACGTTGGCTGAAAGCCACACGCTATGCATTTGATTAGGTTTAGATATGCTAGATAGTTAAAAAGATACATTTAGCATTAATAGTAGATAAAACACTTTTGGTTTTGAAGCATAAATCTACGGTATTAGTACCAGGGCTCATAATTTTGATTTCTCCTTATCAGATGCACTTATTGGCCAATTTTCAGGGCTTGGGGATGTGACTAGGACCGCTTCTTATAAGTGAGTGCCAGCACTGTACAGTAATCGGCTCGGTATTCTACGTTATATATGATATTTATGACAGTTTTTGTTATGGTCATGCTATTTTCGGCGGCCCATATCAGGGATTCCCATATTGCTGCGGGTGGAGCCGTTGTCCTAGATTCTGGGATGATGTCCCAGATTTTAGGTAAGTGATGGCAATGAGGGGCGGGAACCTCGGTTGCTATATATAACTCGTATGACAGGTCGAGAAGAAGTAGGGAGAGGAAGAAGACGTTACTTGTAGGCGTCAAAAGACGAAGTGAGTACTTTATTAGTATTAGGAAGCCACCAATAGCTGTACACCAGCCATTAGTGTCGGTATAGCTTAAGCCAGTCATACCGACTTAAACAGGACCTCCTAAATCTGATTATAATATTTTGGAGTGACTAGGTCAGCGTAATCAAACTGTTTAGAGGCTACTTCAACACTATAAATGTGTTTGATTTCTGCAGCTGGTTGCGTCCTTGGCGTCTCGTCAAAGAGAGTTTTGTTGTGCCTCTACTATTGCCACCTTTTGTTCAGAAGAGACCCAAGACGTCATTTACAGACTTGTAGATCGTCGTCAAAATGGATAACAAGCGCTTCACAATGAACCCCTTCGGAGAGCTGACACTGTCTGCAAAAGAACGAGCTAAGCTGGTCACCATCGCTGATGAACTGGTGTTTGCGAAGTTCGAGGAGTATAAAGAGCACCTGAACATTGGCAAGAAAGTCGATCTCACGCGCTGGAAAAAGTTTTCGAACTCGGGCACAACGACGACGTATCTCGAGCGGAAGAACACGAATCCAAACTCCAAGTTGCCTGCTCTGCTCATGTCTGGCCCGCTGCCCGGTACACTAGACGAGAATATGTTTGGTCTCGTCAGCCCGACTCTCGAAGCCATGCGAATCAAGTCATCATACCTAAACGACTTCAGTGCCGCTGCTGTGCTTGCCAATATCGTGGAGCCGTCCGTGGAGGAACCATTTCGATCTGTAGTGGTTAAGTGGATGGAGATTGACATTCCCGGCGCCTCTTTAGGCCTCGTACGCAACCGAGACTACGTTTACGTTGAGAGCTCTGGCATCCTTCGTCTCAAGAATGGTGAACGCGTCGGCTACCACTTGTTTCACTCCGTCAGCTTTCCAGAAGCTCAGGAACTGCCAAACCGAGTACGTGGCAACATGTCGTTCTGTGGAATTTTCCACCAGGAAGGCCCCGATCGAACAGACTGCCGCGGGACAGGGATCATGGACCCAGGAGGGGACATGATCCGTGTGATGGCGGTAATGGGCATGGTACAGGCAACCATGGCTGGCTTAAAGTACTCGTATTGCGGGCAAATGAAGAAGTTGACATGGCTGCTAGAGCAGCGACACACTCAGGCAAAGGAGCGTGGAGCTCCAGTCGCTGAACCAATGTGCGTGACTTGCTTCAACCCGATCAAGAACTCAAAGTTCAGTATCGGCAAGTCCAGTAGCACTTGCAAGTTGTGCTTTGGAGCTCTTTGCGGCACGTGTAAGATCTCCAAGAAGCTGAGTTTCATCACTCCAGACCTGGAGCTTGCCCAGCGCAAGGTCAACTTCTGTGTCAAGTGTCTCGTTGAGGCCACTCGTATGGACACGCTGGAAGCTGCACGCCAGCAGTTCGTCTACAAGAGACGCGTCCAACCAAGTGTATATGGCTCATCCGTTGCGTCCGATGCGAGCTCAGGCTCCGACGTTACGAACTCGACGAGATCTCACGAAAGCATCACCTAGTCACGACCATTTTCCGGCCCAAGATGCACAACTTTCCACAAAAACAGAATACAATGTTGAGAAGCTCACAATGATGTTCACACAGTTTCCAGGCAAGCATTGACCAGGCCATGTTGACGTAGAATGTCCGTTGACAAGGAGCGTACCAGCAAAATCTTACTCATTCACCATTCAAAGAACTTGTGCTTCACATGTCAAGCCAGCTGTTGCAGTCTATCGATATAGAGTGTTGACGATTGCCCATTGCAAGTGCAAGTTGCAAGGCATGTGGCAAGATTGGACTCTGATGCATAAGAACCTGTCGAATACAATAACACAATTTCCGAGAAAATGGCCTTGACTATGGAGGAGCCTCACAGCTGAGGACCAATTCGCACCGCTTACAGTTTTCCTATTAATACCGGTAATAAGAGCTCGGGAAGTCATCAAATCAGCTGGTGGATACTGTACAGGCTCACAAGCGAGATTTGTCCTCTTCCGTTGTCAGGCCGCAAGTTCTTTCGGTCAAATCACTTGAAGACTTGCGCGATGAACGATCAACGTTTCATTTTGAACCCCTTCGGGGAGCTCACGCTCACCGCTGAAGACCGCGCCAGGCTCGTGGAGATCACCGATGAGATCATCATGGCCAAGTTCGAGGAGTACGAAGAGCACCTCAACATCGGCAAGCAGGTGGGCCTCAAACGTTGGAAGAAATTCGCCAAGTCGGGACCTACGACGACGTATCTCGAGCGCAAGTCTTCGACTCCGAATACTAAACTCCCCCAGCTGCTGATGGTCGGGCCACTCCCTGGCACACTCGACGAGAACATGTTTGGCATCGTCAACCCGACGATCGAGTCTATGAGGATCAAGTCATCGTATTTGAGTGACTTCAACGCTGCGGCTGTACTCGCCACGGTAGTTGAGCCCACTGTAGACGACCCGTTCCGATCGGTGATCGTCAAGTGGATGGAGATCGACATCCCACTTGCGTCAATTGGGCTCGTGCGCAATCGGGACTATGTCTACGTCGAGAGTACCGGTATCCTTCATCTTCAAAACGGTGAGCGTGTGGGCTACCACTTGTTCCACTCTGTAAACTTTCAAGAAGTCCACGAGTTACCGAACCGAGTACGTGGTAACATGTCGTTCTGCGGTATTTTCCACCAAGAGGGTCCGGATAGAACGGACTGTCGCGGAACTGGTATCATGGACCCTGGTGGTGACATGATCCGGGCCATGGCTGTCATGGGCATGGTACAAGCCACAATGGCTGGCTTGAAGTACTCCTACTGTGGTCAGATGAAGAAGTTAACGTGGTTACTGGAGCAGAAGCAAGGAGAAGCTCGTGAGAGAGGTACACCAGCCTTCAAGCCGTTCTGTGTGACGTGTATGAAAGGAGTCAAAGCGTCGAAACTGGGTGGCGGAGTTGCGACTTGCAAGCTTTGCTTTGGAGCTGTGTGCAGCTCGTGCAAGATTTCCAAGAAGCTGAGCTTTATTGCCCCAGATTTGAGTCTAACCCAGCGCAAGGTCACATTTTGCGTCAAGTGCGTGGTCGAGGCGACACAAATGGATACACAAGAGGCGGCTCGAGAGCAATTTGTATTCAGGAAAAACGCCTCACCCCCGATGTACGGAATGTCTGCTGCGTCTGATATGAGTACATGCTCGGAGAGCACGATGACCTCGGTCACCGGGTATTCTGGTCATTCTGGCTAGTCGTTTGAATGTTCAGTGAAACAGTCGCAATAGCGTCTTAATGATTTTCTGATCAACGTTAGTCTCCTCTTAGTCTTTTCTCCTACGAAAATTACGTAGAAATCTTGTATCATTTGCAGCGCGGAGTTAGAATGGCCACGCCTTGTTGAGACGCTCCTCGAAGTGTTCATCACTGGACGGCACCTTCGCTTTGCTAAAATTGTTGCCGTCGTTTAGAGCAACTCGAGCTGCGTCCGTCAGTTGTTCCCACATGATTAAATCCTGGTCAGTATGAAAAGTCCATGAATGGAGAGCCCAGACCTATCTTGAGCTGGAATCGGAGAGATGTGTTGGAGTCATAGATATAAGTGCGGTGATACCGCCGACCCATCGCTTGGAAGCCAGCAAAATTGGATGCCACTTGTCTGATCTGCTTGTAATACTTTGTGTCAGACTTGGACATGGAGACCCCACCCCTTCAATCTTTGGCATATCCAAATCATGATTGTTGATCCACACAACGACACTTATCCAGTCATGGCGGTGTGTAGGGAAACCCGTCCCGAAATCTTTTGGGAAGTACCAAGCGTACATGATGGCCCACAGATCTTTGTACCACCCAGCTCGACCGTAGACTTGAGATCCCTTTGGAGCGTACTTGCATGCGTCATTTCCATTCGAGCCCTTCAGTCCACCGGTGACCTCACCGGCAGTATTCACAGCAGTAAACGACACGCACAAGCCTTCTCGAACGTACAGCTGCGGCTTGAACGTGATAGCGGCTTTTTCAGATGCGTTGACAGGCTCGGGCTGAGGAAAGGGTTCAACTTTGTCGTGATCGACGGTCGCAGTAGTACAGACGACCAGTGCTGCAAAAATTGTCGCGATGAGAGCTGGTGGACTCATCTCGACACGGAAAATGAGAAAATGCACTCTACATCGAATGGGCTAGCTAATGAACAGCACTATCGGTAGGAGAAGAAATATGCACGAAAGAGAAACGTACACATGCTTATGCTATACTGTATACAAGGAAGTGTTTTAACATAATTATTACGATTAAATTTGATTTTGAACTAACTCAACTCGACATCAAGGGGTTTATCCATTTAAAAATATAAAAGTATTCTAAGTTAATTAAGAGAGGATGTCAATTAAACAAAGAAAACTTTGAGCCGGCGGAACAGCTCCATTTTTTGCTGCTACTACCAATATGATATTCTCTATAGCGGTGTCATACTTACATAGCAATTAGAGCCCTTAGTGAATGTTGATAATTTATAAACAAGTCGCAGTTTTTTTAATCGTAGCTTGATATTATAGTGTTTTCAACAGCCATTTTGTGCTGAAAACGTTACTTTGGGATCCGAGCATAAGAAGTTAGAGTAGTTTTGTGTCAGAATTACTCACCTCCTTAAATCCAGAGAACATACTATGGGATGTGTACTCTGTCGAATCGGTTAGATCGTAAAGACCATGTACGCACGCACGAGAATAGTGCATAATTATTGCTTTATTAATTTTTCAGCTTGTTCGGTCTTCATTAATTTATTTATGGAAAACTGCCCCTCACTCAAATTTGGTGTTAGAACTTTTTTATTATTTTCTTTTAAACCAATCAAGAGGGCACTTTTTTATCGAGGTTCGGGTACAAATTCTAAATCTTCATCGCAAAAACGGGTAGATGCTTCCAATGTAGCTACTGAGAGAAAGCTTGAATCATTCGCAGCGCCGAGTAAGAATGGCCATGCTTCGTCGAGGCGGTCCTCGAAGTGTTCATCACTGAACGGCACACTCGCTTCTTTCCCAAAGTTGTTGCCGTCGTTAAGAGTGGCACGCGCTGCGTCCGTGAGTTGTTCCCACATGATCAAATTCTGGTACTCGCCATCCCAGCGGGTAAAACCCATAAATGTAGAGCCAAACCCAGCCTCATATTCGAATCGGAGAGACGTGTTGGAGCCATTCGTTGGGGCACCACTGAAATAAGATTCCTTTAGTTTAAGCTTCTTTTTGTACTTCGTGTCGGACTTGGACATGGAGACCCCTTCAATCTTGGGTATCTCCAAAGCAGGATTGTCGATCCACACAACGACACTTTTCCAGTCATGACGGTGTGTAGGGAAACCCGTCCAAAAATCTTTTGGGAAGTACCAAGCGTACATGATGGCCCATCGATCCTTGTGCCACCCCGCTCGACCGTAGACCTGAGACCCTAATGCGGCAGACAGACAGGCGTCGTTGCCATTATCCCAATCGTTGAGTCCACCGCCGACCTCACCTGCAGCATTCACAGCAGGATACGACACACACACGCCCTGTGGAATGACCAATTGCGTCTTGAACTTGATAGCGGCCTTTTCAGATATCGTGACAGGCTCGGGTTGAGGAAAGGGTTCCACTTTGTCATGATCGACGGCCGCAGTAGCACAAGCAACCAGTGCTGCAAAAAATGTCGCGATGAGGGCTTGTAGATTCATGTCGACCCGGAAAATGAGAGAATCAGGAACGGACCGCAAGCACATTCGTTAATCTCTTTGTTTTTCTTATTTTTAGCTCAAACAGTATTGGCTATATACTACTGACTTTAGTAGGCCAGAGAATCTACTTGTAGTAGTTATTAATAGCTAGGACCCTTTGCAAAACAGACAAGATGAAATATATTCATGCAATAAAGTACTGATGTAAAGTTTTCGGGTGCTTCAACTTAGCAGTTTTTTTTAAATGCTTGTTACTGACTGTGAGGTCAAAACTTCGTCGTCCAATCAGCACCGCGAAAAGACAACAGCAAAAAAAGTCTGCTGGGAATGTGTGGCATTGGGCTTGTGGCCACGGCTCTCTCTCCATCCTGCACCGAATGCAACGATTATCCAGCTTGTAGCTCTAAACCAAGCTCTTCATATGCCTCTCTCGATTCTGACGATACCTCTCATGTAAGTAACACACGTCCTTCGTCAAAATTCGACCTCGAGCTCCAGAGGAGACTGTGCCAACGCGGCCCCGACCACTTCAATCAGGTCACTAGACGCGTTACGTCGGCATCCGATGCAGAGGGCGCCCCCATTGGCTTTGCAGTTGCACTGCACAGTGCGGTACTGCATTTGCGAGGGGACAAACCAACTCATCAACCGGTTGTAGACTCCAGCGATAACGTCCTGTGTTGGAATGGAGAAGTGTTCGGGATAAAAGGAGATAGCGAGGAGAAGAAGATGAAAATGATGCAGCGCAGTGATACAATTCTCTTATCGGAGAAGCTGCAAATGGCAGGGGAAAAGTTGTCGAAAATCACGATGGAGGCAGCTGATCCTGTGGTGGACGTGCTCCGGAGTATTCAGGGGCCGTTTGCCGTGACCTGGCTGCATGAGACAGCGAAACGCGTGTATTTTGCTCACGATCGCTTTGGACGCAGGAGTCTGCTTTACAGAATTTGGGGACCAGGTGATGGAGATATGATTGCGAGTCTTGCGGGGACGGACATGACGTCGATAGAATTTGCAACTAATGAGCTGGCACGCTTTGTGCTGAGCAATGTAGCGATTGAAGAGAACGAAGGAGGCCTCGACAAGTACCAAGAGTTGCCTGCATCTGGAATTTACGTGCTGGACTTGCAAGCGCGTCAGTCGAAAGTGACAGGAAATCGTTCGTTCAGAATGGAATTTCATCCGTACTCTCCGCTCGTTCCAACGCAAGCAGAAGTAAAATTGAAGACATCGGACAACGTAGTGGATCGTTTCAATATTAGGCTTCCATGTCCTACAATGGCCTTAGAAACGATTACTGATCAAGAGACTTTACTGACGTTGGAAGCTTCCGCACGGGCGCTCATGGTAGCGCTGAGCAATGCTGTTGGCGTTCGCGTACGCTCCATCCCGTCGAGATCTTCAATGGATGCGGCATCTCCTCCAGCTCGAGTGGCTGTACTCTTATCCGGAGGGTTGGACTCCGTGGTTCTTGCGGCTCTGAGCCACTTCCACGCTCCAAAGAACGAACCTGTCGACCTCCTGACCGTCTGCTTCGATGAGAATTCGAGATTCGCGTCACCTGATCGCCGTGCGGCCGAGCTAGCGCACGCTGAGCTCTGTGGATTATTCCCCGAGCGCCAATGGAATTTCGTCAAGATAAATGTGACACGAGCAGAGCTTTCGAGTGTGCAGCAGGAGGTGCTGACGCTCATGGCTCCTTGTGATACTCATATGGATTTCAACATCGGAGCAGCCTTTTGGTTCCTTTCACGTGGTCGGGGAGAGTTGGAAAACTGTACTCAAAACTCAGATAAGGCGACTCTTGAAGAGTTGAATGCGTTTTTGAATCCTCAAAGAGCGGATCTTCGCGAGTTAGCGACAGAAGTTGCAGCTCTTGCACTGTTCGATCAGATAGTCGACGATATTTTGTGTCCTGTACACAAATGTGGTCGCAAACGGAAGAACGGATGTGTGCTGGGCGTATGTAAGAGTTGTTGCTTCAAGATCCAACGAGTTGTGGGTAGATTAACCCCCCGTGCTACTAACGAGTACGTTGGCGAGCGAGAGGCACAGGGTTGTCGAGCTAAGCTGGTTTCGATGGGCTTCCAATCCGACGCTCATATTGATCTTCTGTTGATGTTACTGAAGTCAAAGCGTGAGGGAGAGCAAGAGCCACGAGCTCTCTGCTGTCGAGTGCACCGCATCAAGCAGGATCCAGTACCTCCGTCCTCACAGTCGGCTCCAACTGCTTCAGTTAAGGACAAATCAACTTCAGTGAACGAGTATCAGACTGACGCACGAGTTGTGCTCGTGGGTATTGGCGCAGACGAACAACTCGCAGGCTACGGACGCCACCGCACAACTTTGATCAATGGAGGAGAAGCAGCGCTGCGAACGGAATTAGAAATGGATCTGGGGCGCATCTGGAAGCGCAATCTCGGACGAGATGACCGTTGTATTGCTGCGCACGGACGAGAAGCACGCTTCCCTTACCTTGATGAGGACGTGGTGTCGACCATTGCAACATTTCCAGTCTCCAGTCTCTGTGACGCTGAACTGCCTCGCGGTGTGGGGGATAAACGAGCATTGCGTATGGTAGCCAAATCTCTCGGACTTAGAAGTTGCGCTGGACTGGCCAAGCGAGCTATCCAGTTCGGATCACGGATCGCCAAAGTCTCAAACAACGGCAGCAATCGCCAAACTCAAGGGATGAATAAATTTTCGAGTGTGAATTGAGGTCGTACCGGTGCACGGACTTAAGGCGTGTGAGATTGTGACAGCGCGTACACACAGTAAAAAGATACTAGTAAATAAATTATACTACTACTAGTACTACATATTATAGCCTACCAAAAACCATACCCCCTCTATGCCGATCACTTTCTGGATTTCGAATCTCCCGCGCTTTCCCGACCAGACTGGCTCCCGCTCCCAGCTTTCATTTTGAAAGCTGGCACCTGATCACAGACAGTAAGCGCCAGGCCCTCTGGGAGACCTTACTGCTCCGCAGCGTGGGAGGAGTGCTCAAACATGGAGAGATCTTTCGGGTTGCAGCGTACTTCCGTGTGGGCCGCCAAGTTGTCGAGCGAATTTGGAGGCGTGGAATCAATTCGATGGGAGATCGAGTAGCAGCCGTGGTCAAGTCAAGGAAGAGCGCATGTGGTAGGAAGAAGGTGGATCGAGCCGAGCTGTGCGAGAGAATCGCTGCAGTTCCTGTCAATGAGCGCGAAAACCAGGGTCTGCTTCAGCGCGCGTCGAAGATGCTACCTGGTTCAGCAGCTGATCAAGGAAGGCTACATACGGCGTGCGCTCAGACAGACCCGTCCACTACTTACACCCACGTACAAGTTTGCGCGCCTCCGGCACAAGGACAAGCAAGTACGAGCTGGCACTCTCCCTCAGTCACTGCCTTGTGACGCTATCTCACTCGCCAATGCTAACGCGTACATGCTGCTTCTTGCAGCGGCCCCCCACCGCCTACCGCTAAAGCTCCAGAAGCCCCACTGAGCGCCCCTTCAGAATGTGGCGATGTAGTTGCCGTCTTAGATCCGTTTTTGTATCTGTAGTTGCACGGCGGAGCATGAACGCCTGTGCCTTGCTTAGTTTCTCACTGTCAGCTCTCGCCATAAAGCTAGCTAGCCAGCCTCTCACAAATTAATAAACGCTCAAATGAACGAGGCGGAGCGCTGCGCAAAAAAAATCAAATGGTTATCTTTTTCCGAGCGGAGGTAGTATATCGAATAGAAAGGAATAGAATTAGACTTTTTTCGTGTTGTGTGTCTCTAAGTGAATCGTGCTGGTGTACTTCATCATTATCGCAACAATCCATCTCAATAAATTGAACTACTGTAGTACAAATACTACGTAGTATGTACGGAGCTTGTTTCTGTTACCAAACTCAAATAGCACTCAAAAGCGTCCCGACATCTCAACCAAATCCACTACTCAGTCGACTCATAAACACTATTAGTTACTTCCTGTCCGGGTATTCTGTTAATGCCTGCGAGCTCCTCCTGTAATTTTTTTTGCTGCTGATGAAGCGAATTCTCCGAACTTAATAATCTTCCCTTCACTCAGCCTTGGCTTCACTTCCTGCAGCTCCACCAGGCGAGGCATCTCCAGCATCGACAGCTTCAACCTTCGTCACACTCAAGTCTTCCCACAGGTCGGAATCTGCCAAATTATTTAAGTAAATAATGTTTGTTAAATCGCCATGAACAATAAAAAAAAAAGCTGATAGAGCTTCCCATACTCTCTTTTTTCCAGCACATGTAGATCACCGCGTCATTCTGCAGCTCGTGGTCCGCCAGCGTCGCAGCGTCTGCAAACTCCTTGCTCTCTTTCTGAGTGATACGGCAATAGGCAATGCAATATTTAAATAAAAATCCGGAGAAAAACACCGGATACTTCAGCTTTACCGACCTGGTTGAGTCCTTGCCACAGCTGGATACTCGTGGGCGGAAGGTGAAAAAGCGAGCCCAGCTTCTCCTTCACACTGAGGAACGAGTCAGCCAGCTGCACGTCCAGGAACACGGTCTGGTTCCTTCTCTTCACGCGGATGTACGGCCCCATCTCTTTGTAAAATATCCGCTTGTAGCTTTGCGAGTTATTAATACTTGCTTTTCTGCTAAACTTTTACTTTTTTCATTATCAGCCAATCAAAGCAAACACGCAGCTAGAAATAGTGATGCCCATCATCTCCTCCAGCACTTTGTGATGCTGCGCGCGCTGCTGCTCTCTGGTCTCCTGACGTCTCGCGAATGTTTGTCGCTGCTGCTCGTCTGTCGCGTCTGGCACTCCATTATCACTGCAACAATCCACGGCTCGCGCAGCCTGCTGCTCTCCAGCGACGTTTGTCTATTGCATCGCGTTCCTGGTCGCGTAGAGCGACCTGAACGCGTGCAAGTTGTGCTAAAGCGTATTAGAGAGAGATTCCCACGACTACCGACGCAGACGACGCTTCCTTCAGCGACAGATGAACAGCTTCAACGCGCTCACGGAGAAGTGTACATGGATATGGTGGCCGGAATGAGCAATAAAGTGGTGCGCAGCATGAATGCGCTGGACATGTTGAGGCGGTTCAATGGAATTGCAGAGGACTATGTGGCTAGTCCGAGAGCGAGTAGAATCCCAACAGTTCAGGGAAAGAAAGAATATTATCGACAGTATGAGTTTATGGAACTGGGGGACGATATGACTCTCATGAGACATACATTAGCAGCGGCGACAGCTGCAGCTGGTGGAGCTTGTCTAGCTGTGGATAAAGTCTTGGACCAGAATAATGAGATACGCAACGCCTTCTGTGCTGTACGTCCGCCTGGACACCATGCGGAACGATGTCGAGCCATGGGTTTTTGTGTGTTTAACAACGTCGCAGTGGCGGCGCTGCACGCACTTGAGAAACATGGTCTGACTCGTGTGGCAATTGTGGACGTCGACGTGCACCACGGCAACGGAACCCAAGATATTGTGGACAGAGAGCCAAGACTACTCTATGTGTCAATGCATCAGGCGGCTCCATGCTTCCCAAGCTCGGGGTTTGCCTGTGACAAAGGCACGCATGGGAACCTCCTTAATGTGCCCTTACGAGCACGTTGCTCTGCTCAGAAATATCGCGAACAATTCACAGCAACGGTGCTTCCACGAGTACTAAACTTCTGTCCGCAATTGCTGATCATATCCATGGGCTTCGATGGCTCGTCACGGGATCCACTGGCGGATTTCCGACTGGAAGCTGCCGACTTTTACTGGATCACGCAGCAGCTGTGCTCCTTGGCCTGGGAATGTTGCGAGGGGAGAATTGTGTCAGTTCTTGAGGGCGGTTATCACCTTGGAGCACTGGCGGACGGCGCTGAGCAACACATGCTCGCCCTCTTACACGGCTCGTGTCGTCCAGATGGCCTCCTACCTATTGAGGTTCCAGTGTCGGAGAGATTGCCCAACTAGTGCCCATTATAGAGAAGTTTTGAGACAAAGAGAACGAATACAAACCTTAAATGCATTAAGAAGAACTAAACCTCTCGTTTCTACTTGGGAGCTGCCAGCATGCTCTCAAGACTTGCCTTCAATTGGTCATTATTCTTACGCAGCAGCTCCACCTCTTCTTGATGTTTCTTCTCATCCTGCAACTTCTTCTCCTCTTCACGTCGTGCCACAGCCTCGCATCTCGTACTCAGCTCTTCGATCTGCGACGTTAAGTCACGCAGCTCTCCCTCAAGAGTGCGGATCTGCTGCTCCGCCTCCATCTTCTTCTGCTCCGCCATGAGAGCTTTACGCATCCCAAACGCGATACTGGACTCGTACAGTGTCTGATAGGCTGCAATTGTCATCCGTGCCTCATCACGCACTCGAAAGAGCAAAAGTCCACGCTCGGAGCAGTTGATTGTAATCTGTCGGATCAGCTCATCTACATTGTAACATGAAGAGCTATTAAAAACTGCTAAAAAGCCTAGCAAACAAATTGCAATGCATCACACCAAAGCATTGCGCATAGAGCTCTTCACGAACGGGACAAATGCCCGTCTCCCTCGCCTGCCGCTGCTGTAATCTTAAATCTAACTGCTCTTGTAGATTCACCACGTCCAGTCTCGTTGCTGGCGTACTAGACACATATTGCACCCACAGCTGACCGTCTTCCGTCCATTCTTTCGGTGGCAGGATCGAATTCAGAATATCTTCGGTCGGAGTGCCACTGTGGGTATTGCTACCCGTGAAAACCGTCGGCTTAGGAGCTGGCGGGGCCCCTGATCCATTCGAGTCTCCATTCGGGGGCTGGTTACCGTTCTTGGTAGTGCCAGGCTTTCTCCCCTTTAGGAGCGCTTTGTCCTTGCTGGAGCTTACAAGGATCGGGTTGTTGTACTTCACTAGCGAGCTTTGCGGCGGTATCATCGTTCGATTGAAGTTGTTGCGACTTGTGCGTCTTTTCGGGACATATGGCTACACCTTGTGTTTGCTACACAACTTTGATTCTGATATCTGGTGTAGGCGACATTTGATGAGCCAATCAAAGTCACAAATCCTGTTTCACCTTGGCTGTCATTATGGCTACTCTTGTGGCCTCCCCCTCGCTGCGCTCGCAGTCGTTCGCCAACCTGGACGAAGTACTGTACCGCCACCTTCAATGGACGCTAGCCATCGACTTTGAGCGTCAGCAGCTCGAGGGATTCGCCGAGTACACGTTCGCCTACACGGGCACAGCCAAGTCGCCGGTCTCTGATTCTAGACACGCAATTTCTGAGTATTGCCAGTGTTTCAGTGGACGGAGTGAAGGTCGACAACTTCACTCTAAGTGACCAACACTCTGTGTTTGGCCGTGCACTAAGTGTACCCATTGCCAGCTTGTCCACGACCGTCCGCGTATCATACACCACGTCAGCGTAGTCCAGCGGTCTGCAGTGGCTCTCCCCGCTCTTGACAGCAGGCAAAGAGCACCCGTTCCTGTTCACTCAGTGCCAAGCTAACCACGCGCGCAGTGTAGTGCCGTGTCCCGACACACCGGCAGCCAAGTTCACATATTCTACAACTGTTACAGTGCCTCACTGGTGTACAGTACTAATGAGTGCAATTGCGCATGGCCACATCAAGAATGATGATCACCAACCGACCAAAAAGTGGAGTTTCCGACAAAATGTACCCATTCCCTCATATTTGCTGGCAATTGCAGCTGGCCACATGGAAAGTGTCGAGTTAAGCCCGAGAAAGAAAGTGTGGGCTGAACCGCGAGTTGTCACTCGAGCAGCGCATGAGTTCGCACAGACGGAGGCGTTCTTAAAGGCAGCTGAGGAGATTACAGGACAGGAATACGTGTGGAAGAGATACGACCTCGTGTGTCTGCCCCCGTCGTTCCCTTATGGAGGGATGGAGAACCCGTGTTTAACCTTTGTGACCCCCACGCTACTTGCTGGCGATCGCTCGTACGCTGATGTGGTGGCACATGAAATTGCCCACTCGTGGACTGGGAACCTGGTGACGAACGCGACGTGGAGCGATTTCTGGCTCAACGAAGGCTGGACAGTGTGGCTTGAACGCAAAATTGTAGCCAAAATCCACAATGACCCTAAAACATACGATCTCAAGGCTGCTCTGGGCATGCGCGGCCTTGTTGAAGCCATTCAGTCGTTCGGAGCTTCCCATCCTTACACCGCCCTCGTCCCTGATACGGAAGGCGTGGACCCAGACGACGTGTTCTCTCGTGTGCCGTATGAAAAGGAATTCAACTTTCTGCACTATCTGTCGACAGTTGTGGGGGCTGAGGAGTTCGACTTGTTCGCCCAAGCTTATATCCAGAAATTCAAGTTCCAGACTCTCACGTCTCGAGATTTCCGTGTCTTCTTTGAGAATCACTTTGCCGCCTTCCCGGACGGGCTCCGTCAGATTGACTGGGATGGCTGGTTCTTCTCAACGGGCTCGCCATTGATTGAGAACAAGTTCGACACGTCAGTGATCAGTCAGGTTCGAGCGCTTGGAGACAAGATGATGGCTACATCAGATAACGACAAGTGGGCGAAGACCATGACGCCGAGTGCGCTGCGTAAATGGCCAGCCTCGCTGTGGATTCTGCTTCTGGATACGTTGCTACTGCTACAGACTGGAAGTCAAACCAAGCTCTCTGCTGCGCATCTGGACGCTATTGACGCGTTCGCCCACCGTCATCTGAGCACAACACATAACTCGGAGCTGCGTTTCCGTTGGTTCACGCTGTCTCTGCGCTCCTGTGACCTTCGAGTCCTTGACCGGACTGTTGAGTTCCTCAAGGAGCAGGGACGGATGAAGTTTGTCCGACCGCTCTTCAGAGACCTGTGTGTGGCGCTAGGCGTTGTCCAGGGCGCCGCTATTTTCGAGGACTGCAAGGCGCTCTACCACCCGATTGCAGCCAAGATGATCCAGCGAGATATTGACAACATGCAGACGGCCAAGAAACGGCGAAGCTCGGAGCTCTCGAACGATTTTAACGGCATTTTTGCACATTGGCTAGGTCTGCCACAACAGTTCTCGAGCTACTCGCCGTTCCTGGCAGTACTGCTTGGGGGTCTCACTGTAGCGACGGCGGTGGTGTTGTTAAAGAGACGCTAACGATATTTTTGAGCAACTGAACTTACATGTGAGTGCGTCAACTGTGAAAAACAGCTACCTAAGTAAAGGGTTTTGCCACAGCAAGCATTGATTTTGTTCTCAGCATTTTATTCAGGAGAGTAGACCATCTAGGGCTCGCTGCACAGACCTAACCCCTCCGTCCTCACCGGACATTGAGCACGTGCTCAGCCGTACGAGGTATAATGTATACAACATATCCTACATACCACTCATTCCTCGATCTGGTACACGGTTAGCAGAGAAGTGGTTTCGCTCGGGGCGATCATGGAGCTTCGCGGCCGTGAAACCCGAAAGCGGCGACAGCCTGCTGGAGCAAGTGAAGGTAGTGGGAGCGAGCACTCTGATAACGGCAGCGAGAGCTGGTGCGTTGCCTCCCAGGCTTCGCGTGGAAGCAAGTCAGACACGTCGAGTCATTTCGAGACCGCGGGATCACGTACAAGCTCGGAGGCTGCTGGCGCACAGTCGGACAGCCATACTCTGCCATCGGATAGTACAGTGGCATCTCCTCTCGAACAAAATCAGTTCGACTCGTGGGAGGCCTTTCATGCGTATATGGAGGAGTATTCGTCGCGCTCCTTTCAGGTACTGTCAATGCAGCTCGAGATATGATCGGTGGTGAGCTTACTCTTGGTGCTGTGCACCCCAAACCTTTCGCATCCGCACCCTTAACAAAGTTGAGGACCGCAACCGAAAGATTACGCAGACGAAGTCGACCGCGGCGCTGATTCTTGTAGAATGGAAGCAGTACAACAAGACGCTGATCTGCACGCATGCTGGAACAATTAAGTCACGCAGCAAGGGGGAAACGTCCGAGACAAGAGTCGCGCGCGATGAAGTGTCGTGCATAGGTACGTCTCTCTTCGAACCCTATGAGATTGTGTGGAATATAATGGTTCATCTGAGACCATCTGAGATGGTTCATGTGGTCACCAGGCCATCGAGATGGTCACGTATGGGCTTCCGTCTTATACTTTGCGATCGACTGCGATGCAGCCATGCATATGAAGATTCGGGATCTCCGGCTGCTTTCGAGTGAAGTGAGTCATCGCAATCTTTAATTTGGGCTGCGATGGTAGCTAACTATGTTGCTAGGCACTGCAGATGGAGGTCCTTGATCTGGCAGCAAAGGACCGACTAAGCGATGTGACAATGAGCACCGTGCTCAACAAGCTGTCCGGTCCAAGTCTAGACGTCATCGTCGTGAGCCCGCATGCGATCACGGTGTCGATGAATACATGACACATGGACGTGAACACACTAATAGGCTCGTTTTTCGGCGCCTCCACCGAGCGTGTACTCATCCCAATCAGCTGCAACTCCAGTCATTGGTGCGCCATTATGATTAACCTTGCGACGGGAGAAGTGAAGTGCTACGAACCTATGCAGTCTACGTACAAGGTGGGAGTACGAGCGAAAGCGGAACAACGGAAAGCGCTCCTCCCAGACCGAGCCGGACGCTATCACGTTGGATTCTATGACGCGGATTTCGGCATCCAGGCAGACAGCAATAACTGTGGCATTTACGTGCTTCTGGCCTCCGAGATGTTTTCTGGTGTGACCTCACCAGGCGTTGTGAACAGCCAGAAGCTGCGGTGTCTTTGGTATAGGTACCTTAAGATGTGCATGTAATACATTCCATCCACGTGAACGGTTGTGCCCTGACGAAGTTTCTTTCGATGGCGCTGAAGCGTGCTTGTCGTCTGAGTGTCAACATGAAAGATACAGCGCAACCAAAGTCACAAGCGCCAGCTCGATTGAGTAGAAGCGGTAGCAGTGGCAGCAGCAACGGGAGAAATGCAGCGTAAATTTTCAGCGTACAGCACAGCTGAAGCCCTTGACGCCTCGAGAACTCGCGTCCGTCAGCGCTCCACAGACTGGCGACACTTCTGTATTGTGACGTCGAACTACTCGACCAATTCACTTTCGGTTATACTTATACCCGTGGTCCATCATCACATGATTGCAAAAGCTGGCTTTCCATGAGATGGTCGCTGGTGGGCACTGGATGGGCTCAGATTGGCACAAATGGTCATCGGGTGGTTGCAGGTGGTCAAAACTGTATCGTTTCATAATATCCAGATGGTCACTCCAACACGTGCCTTTATCCAGAGCCCATTCGGCGATAACCAATGGACGTGATAATCCAGCGATTTCGTATACCCTGTCATAACAGTTTTGTATCCTTTAACCCCTTGATTCGAAGCACCCGGCCGGACCTTACACGTTAAGAAATTTTATATTGTGTTGTGTAACAGCTCCTACAAAATTCAAGTCAGCGCGGGATAGGTGATGTTGCCAAGCTTCCCGTTGGAAGTGCATAGATGAGTCGCCTAGAAAGGGCGTCCGTATTAGAAATTAGAGGGGATAGACTCGCGTATCACATCTCATATAAATAATGACAGGCGAATGCCTGACGCTGCTCAAACCGTTTCATTTGCCGAACAAGAATCGCGCACACATGGCACATGGCATTCCGCGCTCGCTGGTGCGAGATGAAGAAAGCAGGATGGACCTCGAAGAGACCAACCGGTCTCTCGGTCGACTTCGCGTGTCTGAAACCAGGGAAGACCAAGAAGGACAAGCGCGGTGTCGACTATTTCATTGACGAAAACGATCTGATGCTCTATGTAGACGAGATCGATCGAGGTAGGACTAAATTTTGCTCTCCTACTTATTTACTTCGTATTGGCACGTTTTGATGTCGTAGCGGAACTTTAAGCTGCTATGGAAGCCAACAAAGAAAGCTATTCGACACGAAATCCAGCTCCAGCTGAAGATATGCGAGGCACCTTGTATATACACGTTACGCTTAACAATAATCGTGTCTTTCTTTTTCGAATAGCTTGTATCCCTCCAGCGCAGATCGCCAAAGCACTACAGGATACTCCAGCAATGTTGCCCGTTCCAAATGGCGATGCAGCTTGGGCAGTGTCTATGTACTCCATGACGCTTGAAAAACAGCTTCTGACAGCGAGGAAGCTATCACTGGTGAGTATACCTGACGTTTATGTGCATGCTATCAGTTCTTCTAAGCGTGTATATTTTGTAGGACGGCGCAATCTCGACACCGCCTTTGATGAAGCTGGAAATGACTGCGTCTTGTGAGAAGCCAGCGACGATCGACGTGATGACTCTGAGATTCAGGTGAGCAGTCGTGTCAATGAGACTGATGCACCACGTGTTGAAGGTGCTGAAATGCTGTATCATGTACATACACGATAATGCTTGCCACTAATGTGTCTTTTGTGTATCAATGGAAACCAAGTTGGCGCAGCCCCCTTGAATTTGCAGCTCTTGAGTCGGATGCCGAAATCGATGGCAGAGAAGACGACAAGACGTCTGAGGATGACCTGGACGCTGTGGGCGTGAATCTTTCTGTCCCTCGTGAGCGGAGGTTTAATGATGACTTCATATCGGCCGTTGGTGGTTTGGCAACCATCTCGGCCAGAACAGTGTCAAACGGTTATTTGAAAACAATTTCGGCAACAGGCTGGTCGAATCAAGTGACGCACGCACCGTACCACCACCTGATAGAGCCATACTAAACACGACCGGTAGGTTTGATGCAAGCGAACTATCCGAATCTGTACAGCGGTCAGTCTGGAGCCAACCGCTAAGGTTTTACGAGCTGCCTCAACATATTCTGGAGCATTTGTTTTGCACAGCCCGAGCTTTAGGAATCAATTGCGGTTGAGTCAAATAAATACCTGAAGAGAAGCTTGGCGAACGCGTGAAGGGACAGCATGCAAAGCACGTGGTGCGAGAGCGGAAACATCCCGAGTTCAAGGGCAGCTCGCAAGAATGGATCTGAGAAGACGTGCTGAAAGCGCCGTCCATCACCGGTAGAGATCCGTGTGTATTTATCGGCCTCTTGATCGCTCGATCAATAATCCCAAACAAGGCAAAGCTGGCAAACCACTGAAAAACGACCGATGAAAGGGAATTTCCCCGCGGTTGCTTTGGTCACTTCATGGCTCGCGATCGCTTCATGCATGTGTCGAGTAACCTTCACCTTAGCAGTAAAAGCGACGAGCGTGCCCCCACGGATCGTGCTTGGAAGTCACGGCCGGTAATAACAGCACTGTAATCCCTTTTGCTGCTGGCTACATGGCCCCTGGCATCATGGCCTTCGATGAAGCAATGCTACCGTTGAGATCTACTTTCAACCAAATGCGTGTCTTATTGAAGGACAAGCCCCACAAATGGGGATTTAAACAATTCATACTCTGCTGCGCTAAGTCGGCATTCTGCATCTGGTAGCTAGTGGGCGTGCCTTTGAACACGCCCACTTTTGTTTTGGCTGCTAAGCTATCTTTTCGCGTATGGAACGATCTGACATGAGCGCAATGCTGTATGCAATAGTTTCGAGGTCTACTGTGGTAAGATGGAGCGAGCAGGAGTCACAAGCTCAACCAACGAGATGACCGGGCCAGCTGCCGTGGGTCACAACTTCCGCAAAGTGTTCGAGCCGGAAGCTCCTTTAGTTGGAACAGTGCGACTCGTTGCCGTGGACAATTATTATCGTCTGTGGCGCTGTCTATGGAGCTATTGATGATGGGATTCTACTTTATTGGTACCGTGCGCTCCTACTGACTAGGATTGAGTGCAGAGCTATTTCCGAAGAAGGAAAGGGGTGGGAAGAGGCCTCCTAATATCCCCAAAACTTGACCTGCTAACATTGAACGAGGGGCGTTCATCACAGCAGATGCGCTTGACGCTCCGAACATGAGGTGTTTGCGGTGGTGGGATACGCGGGTGGTGCATATGTTGGGCACGGGTGGCAGCATGAAAATAGACCGCATTGTGCGTCGCGGCAAGTTGACTGGAGAACAGCAAAACGTAGTGTGTCCTCGGGCGGTCAAAGACTATCAGACGTTCATGGGGGGAGGGGACGTCGTACATGATTAACTAAGGTTACAAAAGTGAACAGTTTGTATCGTGTGTATACATCATACGTTAGCATCTAATCGTGTATGCACATCTTACAGATACTCCCTGCAGCTATGCATTATATACATGAAGTACTACAAGTCTCGCTTTCTTGGTCTCCTTGATCTTGCAATAATCAACGCATATATTGTGCACAACGCTGCTCGTGCTGCTGCCAACCTTCCTAAGCTGAACCACGTTACGTTTCTGAAAAGTTACACTTGGAGTTATGTCAGCTGCTTGAGGAGGGCTGGGATAGTCTACGCATCAGCGAATGATTTCAAACGACACCTTCTAGAAGTGCGGGGGATACTTTCCGACAGCAAGTCGCGCATCTACCGCAGCTAAATGACGAGTGGTACTCTGGCAACAGCAATTCGGGGAAAAAGCGACGAGCTCGCGCGTGCAAAGTTTGTTCGATGCTCAAAGAGCTCGCGGTGGTGACATTCGTGTACCGAAGTAAATGCAATCTTCAAACGCGTCAAAGAAGCCTCTGGCCTGGCGCGTTTTTCTCTGTGAGAAAGTGCAACAAATAGTGAATGGACAGGTGAGGAGCTGCTTTGACATTTGACACATTGCCTGGCGAAATGGGACGTTAGCGCCTGCAGCAAGTGGGGCGCAAAAGTGAACGATTCGCGCACGTGCACCCGCAAAGAAACACTCGAGCGAGGATGGTTATGTGAAGAGGAAGCAGAGGTCAGCGAGGAATAACGTAATGAGTCCGAGATCGGCCGTGTGAAGCGACCCCGTTTGCTGTTAACCCTGTGATGACGGCTTGAGTAACTGAAAGCGTCCGTCTATTTTGATTTAGATTCACTAGCAGAATGTCACGCAATAGAACCTTATTGCAGCAGCTGTTGTTAGTGTTAGTATTAAGCACTCCCTCTCTCGACTTTTCACTTCGACGCCATGACGCTACCACACACCAGGTTCGACTTTATTGAACGACCTACTTGGTTGCATTACAAACGTGTAGTGTTGGTCGATTCAATAATGTACATATACAATATCGAGTGATACCTCCTCCGGGAATAGGTTTAGCATGCGCCAATCCACTAAACACGATAGAAAAATCGATAGACTTTTGTATGGGAGCCCTCACCCCATATACACGTTAAATCAGCTACGGCTTAGAGGTGAAGGGGCCAAAAAACCTTTCGGGCTCAAGGGGCTAAGTGCTCTGCTAAACCAGTCTTATAAAAAGCTTCGTTTACACAAATAAAAGTATGCACGTAGGTTGACCCATCCAACCAGAGATGAGGACAAATTACCTTGCTAAACTTGTATACGATGATACTGTATTGTAACCTGCCAGAAACTATTAATCCAAGCTGCACATGCAACATTAAAGCTAGTATTTTTCTTCGCGCGACAATGACCAGATCTTTGCAAAAGCGATAACATTACAGTTAAGTGTCCATTATTAATCGAGCACGGGGTAGTGCGCTGTAGATGAAGCTAAGACATCTCTGCACCGGCATATGCGGTAGTCTGGGGAGACGTCGGAGAGACCGATACGCAACCAAAAGTGATACGGTAAATTGCCTCTGAGTAGCCTCAGAGAGGGGCTCGCACAAAAATGTACATAACTTCAAGTGCAATGATCGGATTGAGGTGCTACTTGTGGTATTCCGAAGAATAAACACAAGGTGAGTTTTATAACTGCTTAGATATCGATGCAGCTGTGCTATATCGATGCAGTTATGTCCGAAGACGATCAATTTGACGGGGTTGCCAGCTTAGTAGCCGTTTCAGATTGGCTTTTATTTTGCTCTACTTTTCAAGTGACAGACCAAATGTCCCTAAGAACTAAAGATTAGCGAGTCCTGTCTCAAGTCATACTAAGATAAATCGAGCACCCACGGGAGTTTATCAATTGCTGCAGTATCAAACTTTACATCCATGCCTTCATTACCGGGTGCTTCTCAATCACAGGTAGCATAGGGTGCGTCTCAATCGCAGGCTCAGCAGCAGGCAGCGCGGTCATCGCGTACTGGGTCTCGATCGCGGGTAATACCGCAGTTTCTCTGCTCGCTCGTGTCGAAGCTCGTTTATTTTTACTTGCCGCGCTTGTTGGATGCTTCCCCCCCTTCGAGAAGCTTACGCATCAGAATTTGCCCACCTGTACTCTTACGTAGCCTTTTACTTGTCTTTAGTAGTGATGCTGGCAGGATCAGAAGCACCTGTCGCACCACGTCTGATACTTGAAGCCCACCAAGTGTGCCACTTGCTGTTCCTTCTTAAGAAGTTCTCTGCGGCTAACAGGATACCCAACCTGTTGCCGTCCAAGAACCCAGTCGCTGGGACTTGGTTTGGCTTCTTGTGGCAAACGAGGCTACGAGCCACGACGTTTTGGCTCGCGAGGGATACCTTTGCGTGCTGTAGTCACGTGCTTCTTGAGGGTACTATGCGGTATGCCACATTTATCACTGGTCGCCTTCGTAGTGGCCACAGCTAAAAAAACCGCTTGGACGACCCCGTCCAATCCTGCATATGTGTAGAGCCCGCGAAGCTGTCCCATTGCTCTCGCCCGCAGGGAATTCGGACTGCCAGTCAAAAAATGGCGGAAATGGGCTGTTTTGCGGGATTCTAGGTTTTCTTACAAAAGCGTCCGGTATTGTTTTTGACAAATCAAATCACGTTTCGAAACGATACTGGTTGACATAAAGCGGCTGCTAAACTGGCGAAGCTAGTAAATTGGCAATGTACCTTTGTGCAGCGACGCCTACGTGGAGTCGTACGGACAGCCCAATCGTTTTTTAATAACGCAGTGACACACCTACGTGAGCTCGTAAGGGCAGCCCAATCTGATATTTGCACTGCACACCACGGACTTTGAAGCTCTCGTTAAACCACTTTCAAGATCGTGAGCAGAGGGTAACAGTATCATGTGTTTTGGTATAGAACTTTCATGCTACAATTGAGCATCAGTCATCACTACTAATCCTACTACTTATTCTATTGATATTATTCAGACAACGACGGTGAAATCCGCCATACCTTTATAACACACCCGTGACGAACCATGGTTTTCCCACAAAAGAAAACAGCTTCAACCGATCTGTATCCCGGATTCGGTCGTTTCTGTACATTCAACTAAGAATCTACTTGTTCTTGACACTTTGGAATCGTTTATGTACTTTGTGCTCAGACTTTGATCTGAAGTAACCACTTTCGACCAATCAAAATTCTGGGCGGATATTCCAGTCAGCAGTGCTTTACTATACCCACATTTTTGCGGAAGACCGGGTGGGTGTGACTTGGAGAAGTGGGTGGGTGGAATAATTTCAGTTTTTAACAACGATGACGTCATAGCTCTACCAATACAAACCTCTTGTATATTGAAAGCCCCTACCAATTTTGTCTTTAAAAAGAGGACGGAAATAAGATGCAAGATTGAAACGGGGTACGTATCCCTAAGTGTACCCCTAGTTACATGACGTGTGACACGTCATACTCCGGGATATTTGGTACAAGGTACCAAGGTCGTCTAAAGCCAACCATTGGCTGATGACATTGCTTTTCTAAAGGTGACTTATAGTTTGTATTAAACCCAAGCTTTATCTACCTATAAATATACTCAGTTTACATTCTACCTTAAATAGGTCACATTGCTCCCTTTCCGATAAAAGGGGACCTGTGAGCTGCCGTTCACTGAGAGTTTGTATACTCTCGGAAGCTAACTTCCTCTAGCGCAAGGTGCTGCGTGACCCCATCACACTTGGTAGCACTCGTAGTCAACCCACGCCACCGCGGGTAGACTACCTGAACCTCTCCGAAGTTTGTTGCCATGGATAGAAACGACTTCTCCCATATGAACGACTCTCAGTTCGAGCCAGTTCGCAAGATGGCAGGCATCTTCGGGATGGGGCCCTGCAGAGCCTGGTGGTGTCAACACCGGCCGAGAAGCTCGAGCGCGTCAATGCGTTTGACGCGTACGAGCAGGGGCTCATCGCGCATGTGCGGAAGAACCTGCAGGCTCCGGCGGCGGAAGCAAATCCGTCTCACCCGACGCCAATACGGCTGAAGGTTAAGCCGTATGAAGGGAAGGAAGGCGAGAGCCTTCACTTCTGGGCCCGAGAAGTAGAGCTCGCGATGGACGCGGCTCTGATCTCGACCGAGCAACTTCGTGTTGCTTTTGCACTCTCCAACCTTAGCGGCCGTGCTAAGCGTTGGGTGTACACAGGGGAGGCAACATCCCCTGGATGTTTCACATCCTAGGCTCAGCTGTGTGAACAGCTCCGAGCCGCGTTCCTCCTGGCGAACTACGAGCACCGCCAACGTTCGCGCTTCCTCTCGTGCAAACAAGGGAGGTGTGAACTGCACGAGTACGTGCAAGAGATACGGGAGCTTACGGCGTCCCTAGTGGGAAACCCACTCAACGAACACATCAAGATGACTGTGTTCATGGACGGCCTTCGCGTTGGCCCCGCACACACTCAGCTTTTCCGGGTGCAGTTAAACACCCTTGA
>NW_003303722.1:744279-751276 GCF_000142945.1 Phytophthora infestans T30-4 | reverse complement strand
TTTTCACTTTTTTCAGGACCCCGGGTGGCTCGCAAAGGTGCCCAGGGGCCAAAGCATCCGGCAGATGCTTAAGAGTCAACGACGGTATATGACGCCCCCGAGGATGTTTTGATGGTGGCAGCGCCCAGAGGAGGCGCTGGCCAAGTGGGTAATTTTGGTCCACAAGCGGGTAACTTAGTTCTGCAGACAGCTGCAGCTGTCACGAACACTGAGAACAGCGTGTTCAGAGTGGGTAACAGAGTTCCACTCACGGTCGCCCAGACCTTAACTGAAGAGGAAGAAGTCGGATACGCTTCCGGTGTGGGTAGCGTAGTGCCACACGAAGCCACGAGTGCCTCGGATGTCGTAGCGACGACATCCCTAGACGTGGGCAGCAAAGCTCCCCGTCACAGACGCCGTCGACAAAGACGCCGCCGCCGCCTCAAGTCGGATCCTAGCTTCGTTCCGATCGACGTCGCTTCAAGCGACTCGGAGTCCAGGGCCCGGGCTCCTCCGACAAGGCCGGTGGAAGAGTGTTATTACATCTTCGATGGCGAGACAGGTTTACCCGTCAAGGCATCTGGTGTCCACTTGGAACCGTTGCCAGAGGTTGCAGAGATACTGCACCTCGAGGAAATGACGGCTGAGTCTTTCCTGGCCAACCTCAAGGCTGGAGAGATTGCTGAGATGGTACTCATGAGACCTGAGACCACTCAGGAGGAGCTGAACTCCTCCTCTGTCTTGGACGAGAACGTCCTGGAAGACATGAACAAGCAGCGTCAGGCGCGCTTGGGTTCTGAGATTTTCAAGAACCCCAAGGATCCGGTGTACCATTTGGCGACGGAGTATGCGGACGTGGTGAACAAACACCCACCGACCCAACTCCCACCGGATCGAGGTGTACGGCATGAGATTGATCTCGTGCCCGGCACAAAGTATTGTGTCACGAGGCAATGGCCTCTCCCGCGCGAACAGTGCGAGGTCATTGATGCCTTCTTCGCCGCGAAAGCGAAGGCAGGCATGGTGCGGGAGTCGAAATCCCCGCACTCGACGCCGACTTTCTGCGTTCGTAAGTCGAACGGAAAGTGGCGTCTGATTCACGCTTATAACAAGCTGAACAACGCAACGGTGCCGGCCCAAACACCAATCCCACGAAAGGATGTGCTGTTGAACAACATGGCCGGGAGCGTACTGTACCGTGCGCTGGATTTGGTAGACGAATTCTACCAGATACTGATGCGAGAGAGCGACATCCCGCTCATCGCGGTAAGCACTCCAAGCGGCATGCTTTGGGAGTGGCTCGTCATGCCGCAGGGCTTGTCTAACGCCCCGGCGACGTTCAATCGCCTGGTGACGCAGCTGTTCCGCCCTTTGCGTACCTTCGTACAGACGTACTTCGACGACATATTCGTCCATAGCCGTGCCGGGGGAGGCAAGACGGCCATAGAGGTGCATCTAGAGCACCTCCGTCGAGTGCTGGACGTAATGCGAGCAAACAAGCTCTACGTCAACATCGACAATTGCGTTTTCGCGTCACCAGAGATTTAAGTTCTCGGTTGCTTCGTAAGCAACGTGGGCGTTCGGGCTGACCCAGACAAGGTCAAGGCCATAGCAGCATGGCCAACGCCCCGATCCCAGAAGGATCTTCGAAAGTGGTTAGGCTTGGCTAACTACCTATACAAGTACAGCGCAGGGTACGCGGGCTTTGCTAAGCCCTTGTCGGGCCTCCTTCAGAAGGACGTCGACTGGCGCTGGGAACAAGAGCACTAGGATGCTTTTGACAGCATCAAAGCCAGTCTCCAAGAGGCCCCTCCCCTGGCCCTGCCGGACGAGACGAAGCGTTTTAGCGTCGTCTGCGATGCCTCCGATTACGCCATCGGATGTGCATTGCTGCAGGCCGACACGGCTGAACATGAACGAGTCATCTCGTTCCAGTCCAGGCAGCTCAAAGCCGCCGAGCGGAACTACCCTGCCCACGACAAGGAGCTCCTGGCAATGACATATGCCCTTGTGAAGTTTCGTGTTCACCTCCTGGGCTCGAGGCCCTTCGTGATCTACACAGACCACGCATCTCTGAGGACGACGACTAACTCGCCTCACCTCTCCCAAAGGATGGCGAGGTGGCTGTACTTCTTCGCGGAGTACAACTTCCGCGTCGAATACAAGCCGAGCAAGCTCAATGTGCTTGCGTACGCCCTCTCTCGGCGTCCTGACTATGAGTTGGCCCACATCACACGGGTGACAACGGATCTATATGATAGGATACGCATGGCGTATCGGGACGATGAGGCTGTCGCGCCTATCGTCAAGTTCCTTATGGCAGGAACGAGCGCGAAGTCCGACTGGCTCTCGTCGCGACAGAGCTCACGGCTCCCCCGATATGAGTTGAAGGATAGCCTCCTCTATTACCGGGTGAAGCCCAATGAACCTCCACGGGTGGTCGTACCCAACGACGAGGATCTGAAGTTCGATATCCTCGATGAGGCGCACGACGCGCCCTCCAGCGGCCACTTGGGCCGCGAGAAGACCTTTCTGTCGGTCTCTCAGGCCTTCTGGTGGACCCACATGTACAAGTGGGTCGCCCGGTACGTTAAGACATGCGAACATGTCAGCGGGTCAAACCCGCAGGGTACTCTTCGGCTCCACTACAGAGCCTGCCCGTACCGGCTGACTGTTGGAAGTCGATGAGTCTTGACTTCATCTTTGGGCTTCCCGCCGACGGACACGGCAACACCGGAATTTTGGTGTTCGTGTGTCGGCTGAGCAAGATGGTACATCTTGCTCCGGTTCCGGTCACTGTTACGGGCGAACAAAACCGCAAGGTTGTTCGTTGATGGCGTGTTTCGCTATCACGGTCTCCCGGAGACGATTGTCTCGGACCGAGACCCGCGGTTCACGGCTGCGTTTTGGAAAACGCTGTACCCTTTACTGGGAACTCGTCTGCAGATGTCCATTGCGGACCACCCGCAGACAGACGGTCAGACAGAGCGCGTCAGTCGAGTGTTCGAGGACACTCTACGCAGTGTGTGCGCGGCTGCACCACGAACGTGGTCGACGCAGCTTCCAATTGTTGAGTTGCGCTCAACCAACGCGGTGCACGCGTCACGGGGCTGCACGCCGTTCTACTTGAACGGCTTCCGTCACCCCAGAGTGCGTTTCTCTCTTCGAGGAGACACTGACTCCTCTATTATAAGTGGGAGATAGGCTCGGAAAGCCCTTCCTCCCAGGTCTCGGATGTGAGACCAGTTTCGCTGCGGAAACAAGTGGAATCCTTTATGAATTCCACTTGTTTCCGCAGCGAAACTGGCTCTGTATCGAGGATCAGAAGGTTGACATTTTAACCACTGGCAAGCACCTGGTGCACACCCGAAGCGTCGACGTCACGCGAAAATTCTTCGCTGCCCAGAATCAACTGACTCAGCGGCGCAAAGTACTGCTTCAAGGCGTAGATCTCAGACAGGAGCCCACACTGGTGCTGCTCGTTTTCAAGCAGAATTGCGATCTCGTTCGCGAGCGCCTCGTGCTTCGGCTGCTTCTCACACCAATGCACAAGGCACTCGAGCAGACGCTGCGACACGATATCCTTGGTATGCTCGCTGGAAACAAGCGTCTTCACCTTGTCCTGGAGCTCCTGACGCTTGCGAGCTGCGCATTGTCAGCCGGGTCTGCGATGCCATGGCAGCGGCTCAGGATAGACAAAAGGAGTACTCGGACAAACATGGAAGAGGAAACTTAAGTGTATTTAAAGTGGGGGACTTAGTGTTACTAGACACGAGAAATCTACGTCTTGACACTGTCAGCCTGGTCGGCAGCAACAAGCTGAAGTACCACTTCATCGGACCATTTGCAGTCCTGGCCAGACATGGTGCGTTGTACACCATCGACCTGCCTAAGTCAATGACGACGCACCCGACGTTCTACGTTGGACGTCTCAAGCGGTACTTTGATCCGCAGGGGGTTGCTGACTCGCAGACCCACCTTGACCCAGCTCCTCGAAGCACGGGCCGGTCACAGACGTCGTCGAGGGCGTCGGAGCAGGCACCCAAGCCTCGGTCGAAACGGCAAGGCTGCGGTCAAGACCGTACGCCGGAGGGGCTCCGTATGAACGGACCCCGGAGCCATACGCCGAGTACGCTGAGTACGCCGGGTACGCACCATACGCGTACGTCTGGGAGTGTGCCACAGGCGGCTCCGGACGTGGCAACAGAGCCTCGATCCGTCGGATCATGCTAAAGGCCTCGTCCAGATCGGACGACGAGGCCCGGCGATCCACCCGCAGATGCAGGCTCGCGACCTCTCGCTCCGACAGGTCCAGGCAGCCCGCAAGACGAGCGAGCTCGCCCTGATTCCAGGCCTGGGCGGCAGCATCACCGCCAGTCCCAAGGCCAAGTGCAGTCTCAAGCACGAGGACACGTTGACGGAGGCGGTCCACCTCAGGACCCTGTGTCGGACCCGCAGTCGGAGCACTCGGACGAGAGTGGCGTTCGGGAGGCGCCGAGTACTCGTACTCGTACGAGGGCACCTCCGCTCCTGCTTGACCGGAATGAAGAAGTCCACTTCCACGTGGAGCGGATCCTCCAGGAGCAACGGCGTCGCGGTAAGCGACAGCTCCTCGTGAAGTGGAGGGGTTATGCCCACTCCGAGAGCTCGTGGGAGCAGATTGAACGGCTCCTGATGGACTGCCCGAAGGCTGTCGCAATCTGGGAACAGAAGCGGCGGCAGCTTCATAAGTAGTCCGGGGCTTCTTGCCCGAACGGGGTACGGACGATGAATGCATCCCGTACCTGCGCTCATCGTGAGCGCTGGAAGCCGCGCGCTTCAGAATGTCCCTTGGCAGCATGCGCTTGCTGACCATGTGGGCAAACCGAAACACGAAGATCACGCTGGTCCAGGATGCGGGGAAACAGCTGATCTTCATGGAGCTCCCGTAACTCCGTGGGTGAGTACTTCTGAGACTCCACCCATGCCCAGAACATGTCATCACAAGAACTTTACGTGGGACAGTTCTCCGGCAGAGCCCAGGGGTATCCCCAAAGAGGATAGAGACCACCCCGGGTCTCAGGCTTCTTACGACAAGTCGTGAAGTTTTTAAGGGGGGTGCGGTGTGGTACGAGAAGCACACACCGAGCAGCCTCCAAGTTGTCAACGAACAACTGTTCTTTCTGAACAAGGGCACGTTCGTAGATGCCTCTAGAAGTGTGATCGCCCACAAGGCCACGAGGAGCGACGAGAAGCTCTAAGAAGCGGTAAGCCCCAGAGCTCTCCTCGGGAGGCCAATACCCTCTTGAGTTGATGGCAGCTCTCTGGCTGACGGGTGCCACCACCGAACCCCCACGCACACGCTGGGCAGCTTGGAAATCCTCCTGCTGCTGGTCGAGGTCATTCGTGACTTCCCGGGGCTCAGAGATAGCACCCTCCTCCTCCTCTTCTTCCTCCTTCTCCTCCTCTTCATCCGAGGAGTCGAAGATGCCCCGATTCAAGTGACGAGTTTCCTTCTCCACGCAGAGTGGAGACTTAGAGGCAGTACGCTTCTTTGAGGGCTTGGCGCCTTCGGCTTTAGAGGCCTTAGCACGCGCAAGACCCTCGGCAAGCGAGAGACGTTTGCGAGGATTCCCTTCCTCATCTTCACCAGCTTTGGGAGCGCCCTTAGCCTTGACGGCCGGACTCTCAGAGCGCACAGACGTCCTGGGACTGTGATCACCTTGATCACTTGCGAGCGACTGCACGCTGTCATCATTGTGCTCGCTGGGCACTGGGCTGTGCCCTCCCGCAGAGCCCGCAGGGGCATCTTGCGTGCTCTCGGACTCGGCTTCGCCCTCACTGCCAGAGTCGAACTCACGTTCTACGAACCGAGGGTTCGGACGGTTGTCTGAAGACGAGGGCGACGGGCTGCGGCGCTTGGTTGCTCGCTTGCCCACAGCCGCTTCACCCGAGGAACCGATCGCCTCGGAGGCCACCTGAGTAGCCTCCTTAAGTGCCGAGCCTTTGCCGTGAGGCTTAGTGCTCTTGGCTTGTGCCTTACCGGCAGCAGCCTTGGAGCGTGTCTTAGCACCGCTCTTTGCTGTGCCACGAGGCATGGTAAACGGTCGAAGTAGAGACCTAGAAGAAGAGCGCACAGACTGCTGCTCGAGGCTCTAACTGTGAAGTGGGCCTCCGCCGCGCTCGCGCGGCCAAGTCGATGGTTTTCGACTTTGAGAATGAGAGTTTGTGACGAGCACATCTTCATCCTGATTGGTCGGTAAACCGAACCTAAGTGGGGGAGGATGTAACGGAGTACGTAGCCCTAAGTGTACCCTGGTTACATGAAGTGTAACGGGGTACGTAGCACTAAGTGTACCCTGGTTACATGAAGTGTGACACTTTACACTTCAGGAGTATGACATGTCATACTCCGGGATATTTGGTACAAGGTACCAAGGTCATTCAAAACCAACCATTGGTTAAATGACATTGCATTTCTATAGGTGACTTATAGTTTGTATTAAACCCAAGCTTTATCTACCTATAAATATACTCAGTTTACAATCTACCTTATTTAGGTCACTTCGCTCTCTTTAATTAAAGAGGGGACCTGTGAGCTGCCGTTCACTGAGAGTTTGTATACTCTCGATAGATAACTTCCTCTAGCGCAAGGTGCTGTGTGACCCCGTCACACTTGGTAGCACTTGTAGTCAATCCACGCCATCGCGGGTAGACTACCTGAACCTCCGAAGTTCGTTGCCATGGATAGGAACGACTTCTCCCATATGAACGACTCTCAGTTCGAGTCGGTTCGGAAGATGGCAGGCATCTTCGGGATGGAGGCCCTGCAGAGCCTGGTGGTATCAACACCGGCTGAGCAGCTCGAGCGCGTCAATGCATTCGACGCGTACGAGCAGGGCCTCATCGCGCATGTGCGGGAGAACCTGCAGGCTCCGGCGGCGGAAGCAAACCCGCCTCACCCGAAGCCAATACGGCTGAAGGTAAAGCCGTATGAAGGGAAGGAAGGCGAGAACCTTCACCTTCTGGTTCCGAGAAG